>NW_015505977.1:186782-190756 GCF_001515645.1 Sinocyclocheilus grahami | reverse complement strand
AAAACTGAAACCAAGCCGTTCACACAGAACGCATATTTATCACATTTTCTAGAGGGACATCTATCACTGTTGCACTCCCGTCTCGCACAAAAGAGCCACATGTTTAGAAAGCCATGTAAAATTAAAGCAAGTTCAACTTTGAAAATACATATCTCGAGACTTTATGGCGGGTTTTTCCCCCATCCTACTGCAACTTGTGTTTTTAAATGAAAATGTACTCTGTGTGATTGGCTTTCGGCCCTTTGTATTAAACTATGCATACATACATGATGCTGTTTTGTTTATAGTTGTTTAAGCAACTTAATTATAATTGGTTTTTAAACATTAGTTTAAACATTATGCATTTTTTTCACAGATTATGCTTTAAATAAACGTGCAGTAGTAATATTATGCTCGATGCGCCCTCTTGTGGCCTCAGGAGGGAAGCCAAAAGCTTTTTTTTCACCCTAACCGAAATTATGCATTTTAAATTCGAATCTAATTCGAATTTTGCTAATATTTAGGTAAAAATTTTGAATTTAGTTTTGCAGCCATTTTGACAGCCCTAAAAGGCACAGGTAAATATGACATTTATTATAATGGGTTTATGTGAAGATTGTTTTACGTTCACGTAAATTAGAAGATGTTATTTTTTAAAGTCTAATAAATGCTTTGTTAAAATTAATAGCTCTCAATTATACTGTCATGTTGAATGGCTATAGTCAATGGCTAAATATTAGGAAAAAAAAGAATAAATTCCTAGCGACATCAGTAGTATTGGTATCAACGATAAAAATTCTATATGACCCAGATATATTTTTGTGATTCAGATTCAAGTAAATAAAAAAAGTAGGAATTTATCTACTAACTCTGTCTTAAGAAGTGCAATTTTCCGGACTGTCTCCTGGGTGTCTGTCGGAGTCACTGTTCCTGTCTGGCACAGGATCTCAGCACTCTTCTGCAGGATTTCCTCTGTGACGTGAATATGAAAACTAGCCATAGAACATGCAGAATCAAAAGTAGGTTCATCTGATCTGATGCTCCTCTCCAGGTTTTCATCAATCTCCAGATTTGTCAACTCTTCCTCAGAGTTAACAACTGTCTTTGCTTCCTTCTCTTGCCATGATACAGAACCCACTGGGATTTTATCATCAAAGACTTGAATAGATCTTGACATTATAACATGTGATTCTTCTGCTGGTTTGTCTTCTTCATGTTCAAGTTGAACAACAACCTCCTTGTTTGGCTCTGTATTTTCATTGATTTGATGAAGTTGAGGTTCCTCCGAGTAGTTGAGGCCTTCTGGTTGGTCAGGCTGAAGAAGTAGCTCATCTTCATTTATGTCCTCATTTATTTGCTCTTGAGCTTCAAGTTTCTCCAAGTTATTGAGGTTCTCTGGTTCAAGACTTTGGTCAGTTTGGTTGCTTTCTCTTGGTGTCTCAAATGTCTCTTGGCCGCTTTCATCTTTGGGTGTTCCTGTCATTGGATCTGGAGAGGATTCATGGGAGACGTCTTCCAAAGGCTTGATCTTTAGCGTTAAAGACAGATAAGAGGGAGGAGCAAGAAACGAAGGATAAAAACGATCTGAAAAACAAGCAAACCAAAATACCCATAATGCATCCCAAACTTCCTCTCTGTATTATTACCTGTGGCTCTGGGCTGATATTCTGTGTCACTCGCTCAGCCAGTGTCTCATGTAAAGACTGAAGTGGGTAGTAGAGGACATGACAGACAGCCAGAGCAGACATGCCTTCATCATTTAACTTATTAACATCGGCCCCGCTGTCCAACAGCATGTGGATGACATTATCATGACTATTAACCTACACAGACACACAACAAAGTATTGTGTATTGTTATTAAAGATCTGAACCCTGTAGTTTATCCATTTATTCAATGTTTCTTCACTACTGTGAAAAATAAAAAGCAATGCTGCCACCTTCTGGCAAATATTAGTCACTATTTATATGACAAGAATGCTCAAAGAAAGAATGTCCTGTCACAAAATAGACATAATACAACAAAAAATCATGCATATATATTTTTTTTTATTTATATTTATATATTTTTTTTTACACAAATTAATTAAATTAAATACCAAGATGTAAAAGCTACACAACACATACTGTAGCAAAAAGCCAATGAGCATTTTAGATTGTAACGTGCTAAAACTGTAGCTTACCGTGGCTGCTATGAGAGCCGTATGTCCCCGTACGTCACTCACGTCAGGATGAACTTTTCCATCTCTAAGGATTCGGTAAACATTCCTGCATTCACCATGTGACGCTTCCTTGATCAGTTTCTCTGAGTTCAGCTCCAAGGGACCTTTGGGTCCGAATTGAGTCCTGTTCATATTCAGCACTGCAGCAACATCCCAGTCTAATGTGTCCTTCTCAAATCTGCAGGGGAAAGTCAGTAAGTCAGTAAGTAAGGTAGTTAATTAATTAGTAAAATTGTTAACATTAATACATTTAAAATAAAATTAAATTAAATAAAAAATTAAATCTTTTGGCAAATATTGAATACTATTTATATGGCAGAAAGGCCATAGTGCCAAATATAATAAAGTATAATCAATCTAAAAATAGTTAATAATTAATATAATTAAACATATATTTATTTTTTCAGTGCATTGTCAATATTAATAGATTTATTAAAATAATATAATAGACCTTTTAAAATATTTGTTATCTAAATTCACCATTCTGAAACAAATTATCTACTTTGTAGATTAAATTCTTATTATTTATTTACTTAAAAAAATGAAATATTCTTTAACAATAAAATATACTTCAAAATATATATAAAAAAATATAAAAAATCAACTTAATAATAATAATAAAAATAATTTATTTGTAAACTATTATTTTGGAAATCAAGTGCTTTGCAGATTAAATTATTATTCTTATTTATCTACGTCAAATTAATTATTATATGGTTTCATTATAATTAATTGCCAGTATTCATAAATAAAATATTATATAAAATAAAATAATAATAAATTATCATTCATAATAATACATGATTAAATTAAATAAAAAATCGTTTCATTATAATTAATTGCCAGTATTCATAAATAAAATATTATATAAAATAAAATAATAAAATAAAATAATAATAAATTATCATTCATAATAATACATTATTAAATTAAATAAAAAATTAAATCAAATGAACCATGTTGGTAAACAGCCCAGGTTACAAAGCAACAATCTTCTTACCTGTGTCTCTGAATGTGTGCACTCATGCGCTGTTGTAGCGGCAAGGCTGTCAATGGTGAGTTCTGCTCTGTGCTGATGTCACTCGTACCAAAAAAGTGAAGGTCCAGTTCCCGGCGTAGACACCTGGGGACGGGCAGATGGTCTGAATCTGTGGAATAACTCTCAATGTTTGGAGGCAGGATGAAACGGTCCTCGTCCTCAGATAGACCCTGATCGGTGTCTCTACTTGACTCCACCTCAACAGGAAGTTGAGGTTGTTTCAAGTGTTTCTTAGGCAGTCTGGTCATGTGTTCTGGGAAGTCCTCGAGACTGAAGCCACCCTCCAGTGTGGTGCAGAGTCGTAGTAGCCTCTCTCTATGCCAAAGGCCCACATCCTGCCGCCCATCAGGGTATGTCATGACCCCAGGGCCCAAGCGTTCATCAGCATGATATAGACCCTGCAGATGAGTAGAAGAGATTTTGTTTAATTATCTATTATATGATGAAAACAGTCTTATTGTTAGTGAACTATGAATTATTCACCTCAAAATTTGATCCATCTGGGAATGCTTGTACTCCGTATCCCTCTTTTCGGTTCAAATAAAACTTTCCTGTGTATTTGGATCCATCAGGCCAGGAATACATGCCTTTCCCATGCCGGTAATCCTTAAAAAATGAACCTTTATAAAACTGAATAAAACATGACAATTTAGTGTCAAAGTGGGAAGTACTCAATAATGTTTACAGTAAAGAGTGGAGCAATAAAAATAATTTAAAACATATTTTGAAAAAATT
>NW_015505977.1:183817-186107 GCF_001515645.1 Sinocyclocheilus grahami | reverse complement strand
TTATATGAGCACATTTACTTTTCATTTCCATTCATTAATTTTTACAATCATCTATCAATAAACATTATTATTTAATCAAATAAATAATCATGTTATTTATTATTTAAAATCGAAAAATTTAAAAATTAAAAAGATAAAAGTCAATAGTCAAAAACAATTATGAAATTATAAAAGACAAAAAAAAAACATGACACACCTAAATATTATTTTTATAGTATAAAAATATTGAAATTAGTAAATAATTAAATGTATTTTTGTTACAAATAATTTAATATAAATTCAATAGACTGAAAATTATGACACTGTTTTTGTTTTGTTGTTTGTTTTGTTTTAATTGTTAGATGCAATCAATATCTGGAACGTGGAACAGTGATATTGGGTGTATTCGAAATGAGCTACATAATATTACGTTGTATAGTTTATCAAACATATCATATATGTTTGTTCAACAATGCCCATTAAAGTGCCCCTATTATGGGTAATGAAAGGTTCATATTTTGGATGCATGCAAGGTCAAAAAACACTTTCATTGTCTTATAATATGCATTTATTTTTACCTTACTTGCTCAACCTATGGGATGATATTAGACTCAAAATGTTTAATAGATGCACGCACAATTATCCATGTTGCATACATTTTATACACATATCTTACTAACCACAAACAAATGCTTTTCAATTAGAGTCTATGGAATTCGGGATTAAATGATTGTGCAGTGATTTGAACAAATACAGACATGTTTGCGAATAAAAGGTTCTGTTCTGCATTAATATATCATAAATTGCTCATGCAAAAAGGTATCTGTGGAGTTGTGGATCAGGTGGCACGCGTGCATTTATCTTGTTCGAGTGAATCTTGTTCGGTTCATTTGGATTTTGAGACTTCATTTTCACAGTTTGCAGCATTTCACGACGCCCACACACACAACTACTAATGAACAAGGCCCAGTGCAATTCATTAAGGTGTACACGCTTTGAAAAATTCGCAAATGTGCGTCACACTGAAACAAACCGGTTTTCAACCGGTGTCTGCAGAGTTAAATGAGCGACTATAATAGCCCTTTAATAATAATAATAATAATAATAATAATAATAATACAAGGAAGGAATAACTGACAATGTGCCGTTGAATTACAGAAGAAGAAAAAACAAGGTACCAATTAATATAAGCTATTCTGTGTCTTAAGACAAGTTAAGTTAGAACAAGTTCAATAAAGCATCTTTATTATATTTCTACAGGCAGAGGAGTTAGTAGTTGTGTGTGTGGGCGTCGTGAAATGCTGCAAACTGCCAAAATTAAGTCTCAAAATACAAATGAACCGAACAATATTGACTCGAACAAGATGTCAATAAATACACACGTGTCACCTGATCCACAAATGCACGGATTCCTTTTTGCATGAGCAATTTATGATTATTAATGCAGAACCTACTAGTACTTATTGATTAAATACTAGTACTCATTTATTAAATACTAGTATTTATTCATTAGATACTAGTACTTATTTCAATAGTGACTAGTAATTATTATATTGTTACTAGTAACAAATTAAAACATTTTGCCATTGACTTCTATGGGGATCCGTCATTGAGATATCAACTATTCAGTTTTGACTAGTATCTATTCCACTAGTGACTAGTACTTAATTTTTATGTACTAGTAGTTATTCATTAGGTACTATTACATATTTTTTAGATACTAGTACTCATTCATTAGATCAGTGGTTCTCAACCCGCGGGCCGCATGCGGCCCGTCACGAGTTCAAATGCGGCCCACCATGCTGAACACTATTACAAAAATAACTTTCAGTTTTACAATTCATTTTAGTTTTTACATTAATTTAAAAATGTACTAAACAAATATAAGCTATATTGTTTTTGTTATGTAAAATAATTTAGTTTTTCATATATTATTTTCAGACATGAGCAGACCTGTATTCACGTAATTAGCGTTATGCATTTAACTAACACTTACAAGCGCAAACTTTGGCAGAATTCAATTCAAATAGTCATCAGCAGCCATTAGTTCGGTAAAATTGAGCATCAAAATGGACACATTTGTTATTAAGGGAGAAAAACAAAATGTGGAAAATGCTAGCGAAGGAACACATACGCCGGCTCTTGTCCGACAGCTTATCAGAATTACCAGCTGAGCCCGTCTTTTTCCCCCCTTCTCTCAAAACAGCTTATACTACTGTTTCAGCTATATTGAAATAGTTAAGTTTTGTGTGTAATGGCAAAGTGATATATTTCGTTTCGTTTTTTTATTAAGTTAATTTAGAAAAACGTT
>NW_015505977.1:182636-183807 GCF_001515645.1 Sinocyclocheilus grahami | reverse complement strand
AAGCGCCAGTAGGTGGCGGCAAGTCACTGTCTTTGTCACGGAATCTTTCATTCAATCGATTCGTTCAATCAGCTGATTCATTCAGGAACAAATGATGGCGTTTACTTTTGCTTTGGGATTCACTGGATGATCAGAGCAGACACTTTCAGTTTAAAATTCAAGCAACTACTATCCAACAGAATTAAATGATTTTTATTTCTATAAAAGGGCAAAACGACAGTGGAGGCGGTGCCTGTAATGCTATTTAAACGCATGATTTCATAATGAGCTTTTCACCTCAACGAGAAATCTCATCACATTTTGATATCTTGAATATCTTTTTTTAAGATCTTGTCACACCCCTAATGTGTACCCACACACACATTAATGTAATGACATTCTGCAGGACTCCTGGCTGAACTTGAAGGGAACTGACTTCATACACATGCCTGCATTTAAAATTTCCTGACCAGCTGCTTAAAAACAATTGATGTTCTGAAACAAAAGTTGTTCTGAAATAAGCTTGAGCATCATTTGAGCACAGATGCCACTTGGTTTCGTCTCCTGGTATCTAACGCAGTGCAATTCAGACATGTGTCCACTGTGACAGAAGTGTCCAAATGCAGCTAGGACCAGCAAGAAACGCTGCAGCAATGCTGTAAAACACAGTTCTGAGTTTGAGATGGATTTGTTTGCAGTCCTCGGTGTGTCTGAAACATGTCTCCTTCATGAACACCAGTGTCAGAGCTCAGCTACATTCATCAGACACTGCATCTTTAAAGTGCGTCACGGCCGTGAGGCAAACACGCAAACGCACACACGCACGCGCTCAACAACCAATAAATTCCAGATTGAAACAGAGAATCTGCAGAAGGGCTCTGGGGGATTCACTGAGGCAGATTCATCAAGCTGTGTAAGAGAGAGAGAGAGAGACACACACTGCTCCACTTTCACACCACAGCCACCTCCAGCCCAGACCCTGTTTCTTCATCTGTAATTATCAGAGTAATCGTGACAGGAGTTATTCTGTCAGGCATGGGGACAATTATATATATATATATATATATATATAGTAATAATAGTAATAACAATAAAAATATTACAACTTAATTTAAGCAATACCACAAGTTTCTTTTTTCCATATTTTTATTTTAACAGTAAACCTCAGTTGTGTTGCACTCCATACCCCCCC
>NW_015505977.1:145513-182094 GCF_001515645.1 Sinocyclocheilus grahami | reverse complement strand
AAAACAGTTCAAGCATATAACAATGTTTAAACTTTAAACCTAGATAAATGTGCGCTGTATCCAATAGTTTGTGCAGAGAGTGGAAGCTAAAGCGTGCTTTGCAGGACATAGAGACGCCAGTGCGATCACTTGCAGTTTCTTCAGTGGATACGCCGTCATTTTTGCTCATAAAGGTAAGAGTAATACATCATTCGTAACTGTAAAGGGTCTACTTTTATTTGTGTGCACTCACAATATCAACAAAACGTTGTGCTTTTATAAAATAAAGAAAACAAACATGATGCGCTTTCTGCCGTCTCGTCTTGAAGAGGAGCGCTTCACAAAAATGAACCAAAACTCAGCTTTAAAAAAATAGAAAGCTTTAAATTACTAAACGAAATCAAAAACAAAAACTCTTTCATTATAATCATAATCCGTAAAGATGCACTTCTCTCTAAAGGCGCATCTAATGAGGAGATGGCAACTTCATCCTTGCGACACCGACTCAGAATACACTAGTTTATTAGTAAATAATTCAAATATCTCCTTACTATTTCCCCCTGACACATTTATGGTAATTACTTTCGCCAGTGCTTTTGCGGCAAGCTTTAGCCAATTGCGTGCATTTGAACGCAGAACTGTTCAGTTGCGCTGACGACACGCACCATACATGCTGCTGCTGCTGCTGGACACTAAACACCGTCGAGCCGCTCTTGACAGTCGCGGTAGCACGGTCTCGTGTTGTTTCCACCAGCACGGCAAAAAATTATTTTTCATCACTAATTGATGAATGTCTAAAATATAAAAATAAGGAGAAGCCTAAAACAAGCCCGATGCCCGGCCCGCATCTCAACTATGACGTGAAAATTGTCCCGAAGCCCGGCCCGAGGGGCGTAAAAAATTCGGGCCCGTCGGGGCCCGGGCTGAAATGCAGGGCTGTAGTATTTATAGAAACACCCATACTATGCAGCAATCATCCTTAATTGCAGAAATGTGGCAAAACATCTCTGGAGAGAACCTCAGATTATTAAATTCAAAAGTGCTTTCCATATTTGGATCAACATAGGCTACATTTGTGAACGTACATGTTCACATGTTCTGCAATGTCGAGCGTCAAGTCACGCTTCCGTGCGCGTCTTACAGACTGCAACTTACAATCGCAACTTCATTGTGCTGTTACTCCTTTCCAGCCGAATTTCACAAAATTGGTCAGCATCCCAACAGCAGCAGGTGTTTTATTAATGGTGAGTATAATTATTTATTTATTTCAATTAATGTAATCGATTAGATATCATAATATTTAGGCTATAATAGGCTATTATAAATCTGGTTGGTTTGTATTGGTGACATAATATGTAAATGATATGCGTGCGGCCTGTGAGACTTGCACTTGGACCATAATGCGGCCCAGTGGAAAAAAAGGTTGAGAACCGTTGAGAATATTGTCGCAGTCATTGTTTATTTACTTCCAGTTTCATCAGTAAAACGTCTATCTGCATGTTATTCAGCTACTACATCTACAGTGAAAGCTGAATATCTTTGTCCATATAATGGATTTCCTGGAATGTCATCGGTGAGTCTCACTTGTGGAGTTTCTGCGCGAGGGCGCCCTCTGGCAAGGAGTATGAATAAAAAAGAAATTACATTAAAGGGAAATATGAGGGCTCTCTGACCCTCCCATAGTAAAGTACGAAGCTACGAGAATACTTTTTTTGCGCAAAGAAAAAAAAAACGACTTTATTCCACATTTTCGTCTCTACTGTGTCACTTTGGACACGCGTTCATGACAGGATCTGGGTCAGCACCGGCGCCGGCCACACGCTCCTGTCATGGTACTGTCATGAACGCATGTCCAAAGTGACACAGTAGAGACGAAAATGTGGAATAAAGTCGTTATTTTTGTTTTATTTGCTCAAAAAAGTATTCTCGTAGCTTCATAACTTTACAGTTGAACCACTGATATCACACGGAATACTTTGCCGATCATCTTGAAATGTTAAAACGCCTTTCCATACGCCTAGTGGCAAAGAATGAATTTGAATTTTCATTCATACCAACAGGTGGGCGGGCATATGCTAATGTTTCAGGTTGACATCAACATGAAACGGCTTGGGATTCGTTTTAAAAACTCGTTTCTATACTTTATACACGGTGCACTTTCAGATTTAAAACTTTGCAGGATGTTTTCATTCACTTAGAGCTGTGTTACACGCTGCATGAAAGATCATTTTCAAAAATCCATAATAGGGGGACTTTAATGAACGAGTTCACAACTTAAAACTTTATCTTAGAACCAACAGACCACTGTGTGATATAATGTTGCATGTGAAGTGAAACATACCTCTCCATTTGGCCATGTGAAGCCACCAATGCCATGCTTCAGGTTATTCACGAAATCCCCCTCATATTTACATCCATCCGGCCATTCCTGAATCCCATGTCCATTTCTTTTATTAAAACTATCCCTTCCCCACATTACTGTTTATCCTTCTTATTCGGTTAATATCATAAACTCTTATTTACACAGTCAGAGCGCGGCTTCTAAGTGCGCTAGGAAATACACTTTATTGTTTAACTTCGGGTGGTTACCATGACGACGCGAGTCTCGTCGTAAATTGTTGCGTCCAGGCATCTGTCAGGCGAAAATAAAGTCTTCATTAATAACTTGTATAACTGGTACTCCAGATGGTCTATTCATGACAAAATATACATGACAAAGGCCGGCGACCCGCTTCAAATAAACACGTGTCTCTCGTTGGTTTGTTTTTGTTTCAAGTGGCCTGCTGTAGTAACGTTACTTAAACACCGCGCAACTAAGCAACCGCGACGACCTAGGAGCACGCGCTGGCTGCTCTTTCTCGCTCTCTCTCACACACATCCATATCTGATAATAATATCTGTTTAAATAACTTACTACATAATTCATCTGTGTTTTCTTGACTTCTTTGACGGCTGTCAGGTATGCAGCAAAGCAGCTCGAGCGCAAATACGACACATGATACATTACAAGTGGCTGAACACACCTGAGTGGCCTTACAGCGAGATCTAATTAAGAATCAAGGATCTTCTGAGACTATCGGATAAAGTTGTTTTTTTTGGTTTTAGGTCAATTTTGATGGTTTTAGTGGGATTTTGGGTGCTTGTTACCAGCTAAATCACCTGAAAACCAGCCTGGAAGACCAACTAAACCATCATAAACCAGCTTAAACCAGCTACATGATGGAATGTAAATATTTGTAATAAATGTTGTATTTTCCCCATTAATTGTGTGCCGCTTAGTGCTAATTATTGTGGGAATGTTCTCAAATAAACATAAAAGACATTCCTATTTCAATACAACCAATAGTATAATAAAATATACAATCAAAGCCTAAAATAATCATATATATATAGTGCATAAATCTATTAAAATATTTAATATAATTAAAGGCTAATCAACACAATTCTTAAGTGTGCTACACACATGAATGGCTGGACAAACCACCTGTAGTAACACACTCTTTTTTATCTCTGTATGCACCAGACACTTTTTATAAACATTCAGTTACAAGGACTTAACAAGAATAACAAATGTTTACTTGCGAATGCACCACAAATCATATTTCACTATTTGCTTCTTACCCTTAAATACCTCTTTTGCACAATATAATGTAGTCATTATGTAAAGTTGTAGTCTGTTTTAGTACTTGTATAGTCTGTTTTAGATTATGTGTATGTATAGTCAATTATTTATAATACACCAGGGCTCTCAAGTTATAGCAAAAGTTTGGAGTGAGATTAGGGGAGGGGCCGCTTAAAGGGGAGGGGTCACAAAAAGGGGAGGAGCCATTCAAATATTTGCAGCACCCAATTCTCTCAAGTTTTCGCTAGCAGTTCAATTTTACCTATTGTTCATAACTGACCTGAACAAATAGAAATGATCACAACTGGTAAATCACAACTGGTAAATCTGCTAAAAAGCAGAAAAATCCATCCAAATAAAATAAATAGGTTTATGTATTTCAAAAATGCAAATGTATCAAAAATAAAAATGGCCACAAACGAGCCAACTGAAGAGCAGTGCTCAATGTACATACTGTACACATAAAGTATAGATAAAGAGAGAGAGCACATTTCAGCTTATGAATGTTTTTTGTTGCATATTTTCATGTCTTGATGACAGGGGTAGGGGGCTCCCACTGAAAGCACTGTGGCTCAAGGCCAGCCATTTTCACCATCATGATAGATGATAGTGTTCTGTCCAGAGCCAAACTGTTCCTAGTTTTGGTTTTGTTCAAGCCCACCACGGAGAACACTCTCTCTGCATCTGCATTTGAGTGGGGAAGCCACAGTGCTTTAAGTGAGTAGCAGGACTAGTTATCCCTTATTTCTCAGCTTGAGAAATACAAGGAGTGGCATGAGAGCGTGTGACCGGGTTGAAATGCGTGTGTCTCACGGTGAATGCGTAACACTTGAGAGCCCTGATGCACTATAGTTAGATTACCGCTTTCAGTAAGTTAGCAATGTATAGGTTTAAAAAATTGTTTATGTCTAGTGTTGTATGTTTATATTTATGTTTAACTATGTAGCACCGTGGTCCTGCAAGACACGACATTTCATTCCACTGTGTGTCCACACATTTAGCGGAATGACAATAAAGTCAAGCCAAGTCACCATTATATAGCGCTTTTAACAATACAGATTGTGTCAAAGCAGCTTTACAGTATCAAAATAGGAAAATAGTGTATCAATGCAAAGTGACAATAGTAAACACTCAATTGTCAGTTAAAGGCAGTTCATCATTGAATTCAGTGATGTCATCATTCAGCTCAGATCATGTTTAAATAGTATCTGTGCAATCAAGTCGACGATATCGCTGGAGATTAAGTGTCCCCAACTAAGCAAGCCAGAGGCGTCAGCGGCAAGGAAAAATAGTGTATCAATGCAAAGTGACAATAGTAAACACTCAATTGTCAGTTAAAGGCAGTTCATCATTGAATTCAGTGATGTCATCATTCAGCTCAGATCATGTTTAAATAGTATCTGTGCAATCAAGTCGACGATATCGCTGGAGATTAAGTGTCCCCAACTAAGCAAGCCAGAGGCGTCAGCGGCAAGGAACCAAAACTCCATCGGTGACAGAATGGAGAAAAAACCTTGGGAGAAACCAGGCTCAGCTTGGGGGGCAGTTCTCCTCCGGCCAGACGAACCAGCAGTTTGTTCCATGCTGCAGCAAAGTCAGATTGTGCAGAGGACTCATCTGGTTCCGTGGTCTTGTCCCGATGGCCGTCTAGGAAACAAGGTCTTCACTGGGGATCTGTCTCTGGGGCTCATCTAGTTGTCCTGGTCTCCGCTGAAATTCAGGGCTGTAGAGGTCGTCTCTAGGTGAAAAAGCTCCACTGTGTCTTGACAACAAACAGCAAATACTTGAATACTTGTCAATTTGATGGTTTCAAAGGGGTTTTCGTCACTTGTTACCAGCTAATCCAACTGAAGACCAGCCTGGAAGACTGGAAGACCCATGACAAACCAGCTTCAACCTGCAAAATGACGAACAGAATCATGCACCACAGAATTTACATGGTTAAATAACATGTTAATTCTTGTATCACCTGTACATTTATTGACCAACTGCAGTAAAAAGCTAATATTTACAATGTTTTTTTTTCATTTCTGATATGTAAAGAGCCAGATTTCAGGAAGTATAATCCAGAAGTATATTCAAATTCATGCCCACAGGCACAACACGCTCTGTCATCATTAGGAAGTATAATATATTCAAATTCATGCCCACAGGCACAACACGCTCTGTCATCATTATATTAAAATATTTTGCCATGTCCCCATGTCCATTCCAGATGACAAACGTCTGTTCAGAATGTGTTGAGTCAGAAATTGAAATGCAGCATAGCGAAAAAGAACATCACAACAAAGAGACTAATGTTGTCACGTTATTCAATGACAATAAAACATGCTCTGAGTAAAACCACCCATCTTTATGTTTTTATCTAGAAACCAGGTGCAAAAGGAGGTGGATTCAAGTACTCCAATGGTAATTGTCTATCTGCGAAGTTGGGAATCCCATCAGATGCCCGATGGCCTTCAACTGTGGATTTTTCAGGTAATTCCTGATAGTCATTTTCCTCCAGTTGTGTAGGGTTCACGTTACTACTCTCCAAAGCAGAAAAAGTTGCATTTTCCTGACACACATCTTGAGCAATCTCCTCATTCATGTGCTGCTTGGAGCGGTTCTTTTTAAGCTTTTTCTTAATTTGCACCAGGCCCATGACCACCGGTTTCAATGGTTGTTGTTTTTTTTGTTGGATACGGCCTCCGACAAGTGTGTCGGGTGGGATTTGATGTCTGTCAGAGCTTACCAGTGTCAACCCTTGCGATCTGTCAGCCTCGTTAAAGGCAGTTCATCATTGAATTCAGTGATGTCATCATTCAGCTCAGATCATGTTTAAATAGTATCTGTGCAATCAAGTCGACGATATCGCTGGAGATTAAGTGTCCCCAACTAAGCAAGCCAGAGGCGTCAGCGGCAAGGAACCAAAACTCCATCGGTGACAGAATGGAGAAAAAACCTTGGGAGAACCAGGCTCAGCTTGGGGGGCAGTTCTCCTCCGGCCAGACGAACCAGCAGTTTGTTCCATGCTGCAGCAAAGTCAGATTGTGCAGAGGACTCATCTGGTTCCGTGGTCTTGTCCCGATGGCCGTCTAGGAAACAAGGTCTTCACTGGGGATCTGTCTCTGGGGCTCATCTAGTTGTCCTGGTCTCCGCTGAAATTCAGGGCTGTAGAGGTCGTCTCTAGGTGAAAAAGCTCCACTGTGTCTTGACAACAAACAGCAAATACTTGTCTTAGGTCTAATTTGATGGTTTCAAAGGGGTTTTCGTCACTTGTTACCAGCTAATCCAACTGAAGACCAGCCTGGAAGACCAGCTAAACCATGACAAACCAGCTTCAACCTGCAAAATGACGAACAGAATCATGCACCACAGAATTTACATGGTTAAATAACATGTTAATTCTTGTATCACCTGTACATTTATTGACCAACTGCAGTAAAAAGCTAATATTTACAATGTTTTTTTTTCATTTCTGATATGTAAAGAGCCAGATTTCAGGAAGTATAATCCAGAAGTATATTCAAATTCATGCCCACAGGCACAACACGCTCTGTCATCATTATATTAAAATATTTTGCCATGTCCAACAGGTTTTTCCAGATGACAAACGTCTGTTCAGAATGTGTTGAGTCAGAAATTGAAATGCAGCATAGCGAAAAAGAACATCACAACAAAGAGACTAATGTTGTCACGTTATTCAATGACAATAAAACATGCTCTGAGTAAAACCACCCATCTTTATGTTTTTATCTAGAAACCAGGTGCAAAAGGAGGTGGATTCAAGTACTCCAATGGTAATTGTCTATCTGCGAAGTTGGGAATCCCATCAGATGCCCGATGGCCTTCAACTGTGGATTTTTCAGGTAATTCCTGATAGTCATTTTCCTCCAGTTGTGTAGGGTTCACGTTACTACTCTCCAAAGCAGAAAAAGTTGCATTTTCCTGACACACATCTTGAGCAATCTCCTCATTCATGTGCTGCTTGGAGCGGTTCTTTTTAAGCTTTTTCTTAATTTGCACCAGGCCCATGACCACCGGTTTCAATGGTTGTTGTTTTTTTTGTTGGATACGGCCTCCGACAAGTGTGTCGGGTGGGATTTGATGTCTGTCAGAGCTTACCGGCATCAACCCTTGCAATCTGTCAGCCTCTGCGGTGGCTTGCGGGTGATTTGGCAAGCATGCTCTGGGCGGTAACTGTGGTGGCATGTCGTCAGTTGGTGGTTTGGATGAAAATATTGTTCTAGGCTTTGGAATGGGCTTTGTGGGCTGATCCTGAAATATAAAA
This sequence comes from Sinocyclocheilus grahami, assembly GCF_001515645.1. NCBI lineage: Eukaryota > Metazoa > Chordata > Actinopteri > Cypriniformes > Cyprinidae > Sinocyclocheilus > Sinocyclocheilus grahami. Next base: position 174,220 of record NW_015505977.1, on the reverse strand, counting down.
ACACATTATTAGATTTTTAACAACCTGTTTCTTAATTCACAATATTATAAATCACAAAAAAATTCATTTTAAATGAATAGTTCACACAGAATTTATCCAAGATGTAGATTAGTTTGTTATGAACAGATTTGGAGAAATTTAGCATTACATCACTTGCTCACCAATGGATCCTCTGCAGTGAATGGGTGCCATCAGAATGAGAGTTTCTTACAAACATGCAGCTTTTCAATTCACAAGATATTAACTGATGGACTGAAGTCGTGTAGATTACTTGTGGATTACTGTGATGTTTTTATCAGCTGTTTGGACTCTCATTCTGATGGCACCCATTCACTGCAGAGGATCCATTGGTGAGCAAGTGATGTAATGCAAAATTTCTCCAAATCTTTTATGAGGAAGAAACAAACTCATTTAAATCTCGAAAGGGCCTGAGGGTGAGTACATTTTTTAGCAAATTTTCATTTTGGGGTGAGCTATTCTTTTAACTACAAGAAAATTATGTAATTTGTAATTGTATTAATATAATTATATAATCTGTTGATGTCGTATTACTGTGCTCTGTAGATTCAAAGAGCTCATTTCTGTCTCCAAGCTGGGATACAGTCTCGCAGAAGGACTTGTAGGTGGCGTAAATGATTCGTTTTGGAGCGGCAAAGTTGGGTTGTGTTCAGAAATATTTGAATGAGTTGTATGTGTTGGAGTTGAAAAATGTATCCATTCAACCTGTCCAGGGTTTACAGCTTTCTTTCCAGGAAACAACAACTCAACGTAGTTATTTTTGCCACCCTGCACACAAATGAGACCACAAAAAAATGCTCAGGGCCAGATACGGTATATCAGAGCCACATATTCAAAGATTATGAATAATGTTGATGGTGAAAATAAACATTAACTATTTCCCCTATCATGCTGTTGATGGGGTAAACAACATATTTATACTATTTAACAATGCAAAAGTGTACAAAACGTAATATAATTTTTGTGACGTCAAAATCTTTGTAATTGTTATAAGACACTGTGACTATATTTTTTGATTTATATAATATATATTTTTATACTGTATTATTACAGAATTTTATAAATATGTGAGTGTCATAACAGCTTAAGGCTGTCAAGAAGGAACATGATAGCCAGTTTGGCAGTGGTCCATGATTATCTACCAGCTCGACTGATTGACGTCTATTTGGTTCATCTTGATGGATAACCATAACCAACCTGCTTGTGGTATATCTAGAAACAACAAGCTAGCAATTGCAATTGTAACTCTATACCTGTTCGCAGGCAACAGTGAGCAAGTCATTGTAGGGGAGAATGGGGTTTCTGCGATGAAAGGCCACCAACTCATGGAGGGAAGAGAAGCGTGTCTTTTCTCCCACTATAATATACTGGTTATCTGGCAAGACGTCAATCATGAAGTGTCTGCAGCGATCTTCAGCTCTAGGAGAAATATTTATATTGATTCTTGGACTCATTCATGTACAGTACTTGTGAATCAAACTTCCTTATAATGAAGTTTATTGACTGACAACAATGGCCACATTGACACAGACTTACCGATAAGATAATGTATAACCCACTCTGCTCTCGCTAACACGAATGAGGAAGTAACCAGGAGGTTTGCACATCAGCATGTCCTCCGCAGCCCTACAATACAGAAATATTTAATCTGACAGATATCAGTAACCTGATTTTCTGCTCTATGATGTCATTGTGTTCATGATAAGACATAGTCTGAGAATTCAAGCACATATTTCAGAGTCTGTCTGCTTAGTTTTGTTATAGTACAGTATTCGATCCATTACTTCCTGGATATGATTCCATGGAACCATTCTGGAACAATTCCATTCTTCAAAATGCAGCTGCGCTGGAATTCAGTGAACCAGTCGAATGCTGCATTACTGCTGTCATGCGGTAAAGGCACTGCCATGACATCCAGTTTGTCCTAAAGGCACAAATAATTTGATGGAAAAATGCACACTTTTAATAAAATGAATGTAGGCCAATGACATTTATTTTGTCTGGAATTATTCAAGTATTTCAAAATACATTAAAATACAATACATTCAGACAATGAATTAAATACAGCACTGCTATGATGAACATGTTTTCAACATCTAAATTAAAATCATTTTCTTTTCTTTTTTTCAACCTAGGTGAACTGTCCAGAGATTAGAATAAACAATAAATTGTCAACAAATATAAATAAATAGGTAAACAAATAAATAACTACATTCATGCACATACATAAGGATTAAAAATTCATTTAAATTAAATTATATCAGAACGTAGGCTATCACATATAGGAAGTAATAAATATTTAAAATTTGTCAAATTGATCAGCAGTTTAATGACTCACAAAATCTTGATTATAACCAAACTTGTTTAATGTGGATTTAACAAAAAAAGGATGTTTCATTTCGTTTAGCGCGCTTATTTGCATATATTAAAACATTACAGTCTATATTCGAAGTAACACATAGTTGACGTAAAGGTGTTTTAAAAAGACTGCCGCTTTTATAAACAATAATACATACAGAAAAAATTGAATGTTTTCATAACGCACAACTCACCTGCCGAGTCACACGGTATAGTGGCGGGAGCCGACGTGACCTCACCTGTTAAAACTGTTGTTTTGGGTGTGTGGTTTAAACAAAAGGTCAACAACACATTTCAGATTATGAACTATAAGCATTTATAGATTTGTAGTCATCAGTCGGTTTCTGGTGGAAACATATTATCAGTTTACAGACGAGTGCAGTTGATTTGTGCGCGGACTATGGCGTATGACTTGATATAATGAATATTAATTACGTCCTGTTCACTTTCCTGGATCGTCCAGTAACACAGCCTAATTAATATTCATAAGGCAAATGTCACAGTCATTCAGCAAATCAAGAAGGCCTGCTCGACATGACATAATTAATATTAATTAGTCTAGGCTTCCGCTAGTTTTCCTGCGCTCAGCAAATCAGGTAGGTCTGCGCGAAGAACGTCACATAACGTAATTAATAATTTATGAGCAAAGCCTTCGCTGTTGTTGGATTCGTACATTCACGCAATGAACAGGTCGATTCAATTATCATTTTTTGTGCCTCGTTTTGAGTCAGATGGTCATATACTGATACTCATTTACCCTAAGTGCCAAATGTTTTTCACAGAAATAAAATAGGCGGAATCGAGTCAACTTTATAACCATAACTTAGAAGTATGTTAGCATGTTGTTCATGTAACTGGACTGTTCTGGACAATAATCAAACACAAAGAGACTTTTTATAAAAATTTATTACACAGAAAGCGGAAAAAAGAAACGTTTGCGACATTTTGAAATAGCCTACTCATTTGACAGGGGAAAAAAAGCAACAACGCATTCACACTTTGGTCTTTGTTTGGTCCCCATTTTGTGGTGGTTCCACAAAATGTATCTTTGATATATGGGCCTAACCATGGTACTGTGGTGCACGTCAAAAACAACATGGCATTATCAGTGGAGTAATGTGCTGCAGTAGCCTAAGTCATGTGGCCAGTAGATGTACATATGAAACGCTGAAATGAAGCACCATCATTAATGTTTTCATTTGACCTGGAATACATTAATAGCGCAACTTCAAGTGCATTTAACATTAACACATTTAACATATTCACTTTCCATGTGGTATGCCATTAATTAAACTACTTATAATGTTGTTTCAGTGGGAAAACTCGGATATAGCACCTCAGGTTGTTTTTGGCTATTTTTTGGAAGTAGCGATATCGAGCCAAATTGGATAAAAGCGCAAAAGAAACACCTCAGATCAAAAATTAAATTATTAGCATATTCTGTGAGAAAATAGGGCTCAATAGCTTGCGAGTTGGAATGAAGGAGAGTATTTGTGGAATGTTGAACGATGGACGTTGTTCTCTCTCATCGTCTCTCTTATAAGCTGTTCAGCTCCTGAAGTGTCTGATCCAGCACTTGATGCATTCCGAGGTTTTCTTCTTTTGCAGAAGATAATTTTTCTAAAAGCAAAAATGAAAATAATTAGTCAGACGATACTGCTACTGTACACACGTTAAAATAAGCTTACAGACTTAGTTTAGTGCACTTCATCCACAACAACACTATAGTAAAAACACCATTTTTTTTGTGCTTGCATTAAATGGTCATTGTCAGTAATAGTATTAAATTACAATGTGTACGTCTAAAAGAAGAACAAAGTGTACGTCTAAAAGAAGAACTTTTCTAATGTGAAGATTAGTAAAATAAATTAGAGTTATAAGTGGGAAATCAGTCAGAATTGAAATTTAACCTCACCTTTGTGGTCATGAGAATATTAGCCTATATGTAAGGAGTAAGAAACTTTTTTAATAAAAAAAATATTACATTCAATGTTTGTAATATAGTTAATATTTTTAATAAATGTAGAACTAACTCCATTAAAAGGTCTGAGGTCATTTAGTTACTGAGTCTGATATTGTTTGTGTGTGTGTGTGTGTGTGTGAAGGTCCCACATTTCTCAAAGGTTCTCATACTTTTGAAATGAATGTCCATGACCAAAGAATTTCAACAAACTTTCCAGTCATTTGTGATTGTAAACACAACTTGGACATTACTACATCTTACAAGCAAGTACAATATTCCATCTAGGCCTAAAATGTTCCTTATATTTCCATGTTTTTCATCACAATAGGGACCCCTCCCTATCTTCATAACAAATCATTAACAATGAAAACAGAAGATTGAGAGTCTAAAAATGAAACAACAGGAGTGTTTTATTGAGACTAGCGAAGACACATTGAAGAAAATGAAGCCAACATGAAGAAAGTGTCTAGAAATCTGAGATAGCAGGAGGTGCAGAGAGGGACAGAGATGGATCTACAGGGAGGTCATGTCATTGAGAGCATGGTCCAGCTCCTCAGAGATGGCTTTATACTTCAGCTTCTGAGCATAGAGTTCATCTGAAGATCGGCAGGAAAAGCAGTAAAGCGAAGGATGAGAAGCAGCAATGGACAGAAACCAAATGAAAAGAGAGAGACAAGAAGTTAATGGATGTATGAAGACTAAACATGCTATGAAAGATCATGGTATACCAGGAACAATGTAAGAAAATCATGTGCAAACCAACAATGACTGTAAAATTTCCATCTGGACCTGAGAAGATATGCTCCCTAGTTACTTTTACTAGTCATATACTTTTATTAATAAGCAAATGCAGAGTTTGGCCCTCATAAAGAGTTGACTTGCGCTGTAGGAAACAGACATACTTAATTTCTCTTGGGACAGAAGCAATACCAGGCTTGTTTAAACTGATTCCATATACTGAGCTGAATATATCATCTTCCAGTGAAAGGTTCAAGCAGTTGAAACACAAGCCTGCTGGAACTCTGACAGAAGTGCTCTAAAACAATATGGTGTTGTGTGTTTCAAAATATTTTATGGCCGTTATATGGACAGGAGCACGACCCGCCTGTGACCTGTAAAACCCTATCCATGCAAGACTTTTCGACGTGTCCTGCTTCACCACTGGTCATTTCTGAAAGTGAAAAGTTAATTTAGCCACTTCCTTACCTTCACTGAAGTTTCCATAAGAACAGTTTAGTGTGTAGTGTTGTTTTCCAAGTCAAACTATAGTCAAAAGTGACCCTTTTGAAAAAATTGTTAGCTACGTCATATAATAGATAAGTATATTAAATCTATTTAGGAGTAAAATATCTTTTTATTAATGTTCTATACATCTGAACAAAGCGATTTGTTAAAATAAACCACCCAAAACCAACAAATCTAGTTTTTATATACCAGTTAATTCTGACTGAATGAAACCATTTGCAAAAACAAACCTCCCAAACCAACTGAATCTAGTTTTTGAACCAGTTCATTCCTTCAGAATGAAGTGATTCACTAAAATGAACCACCCAAATAAACCACCCAGACCAATCAAATCTGGTTTATGAATCAGCTAATTGCTTTTAAACAAAGCCTTTTGTACAGCTGCCCAAACCAATCAAACTAAATTGAATCATCTCCCCCTATGTTTGTGTTGTGCTAATCTTGATTTACTGGAGAAAATATCTCATTCCTGGAAAAGTAACAATGCTTTGAAAACAGCTACTGTGAATTTTTGAAATGAACTATTTGAACAAAGTCATTCTTAACAACAAATCATCCAAAGGAACCAGAATCAGTCAACATGTTGTCACAGCTACAATAGTAGTCATTGCTAATTATGGGAAAAGCTACAGTACAGTGTTTGGAAAACAGATACTTGCACTTCTAGAACATGTAGTTAAGCCAACAGAATCTCTATGTTCTTTTACTTTTACTCTCTTCCCAATATTGCAAAAGATTTTAAGTTGAACTTTTGGCTCCACAGTAAACTTGCTTAACTCAGTTAACACAAAGATTACTATCTTCGTACCTTCCAGGTCATCGATGGATTTTTCCAGTTTGGTCACTGTCCTCTCTGCAAACTCTGCGCGGGTCTCGGCCTGAAAAACACAATACGGAAGTTGAAAAAAGACATTCGGGATGAGAAAGGGCAGCTTATCTTTGACCCTTGTCTCATTCATTGCCTTCTTTACCTCCTTCAGCTTGTCACTAAGAACTTTAATTTCCTCTTCATACTTGTCTTCTTTTTCTGAGTACTGAAACATGCAAACAAAGACAGACACAGCAAATCTGAATAAACTTTGTATCGCTTTCAGAGCTATTGTGTTGTGAGAACTTTAACCGTAAATTACACACTGTGTCTTTTAGTTTCAAAGCAATTATCGGGCTCTGAAGTCGAGCGATGATTATTATAGAGGTCTGAAATTGTGACTTTGTGAACATTAACAGACAAAAGAGAGATGTTGACTTACTTTCTCTGCCTGAGCCTCTAGGGATTTAAGGTTGTTGGTAACGTTTTTCAATTCCTCCTCTAAATCACTAGCTTTGCTGGAAGTGTTTGAGAAGAAAACAATGGTTTAACTGGTCAAGCAACAAACGTTCACATCTTAAAGTGTGAGAACAAAAGTGTGAGAATAGGCAAATGATACCATTCAGCGACTTCGGCTCTCTCCTCAGCTCGCTCCAGCTCCCCCTCGAGAATCACCAGTTTACGGGCCACCTGCAGCAGAGATGACGTTCAGATGAAGAACTTCAAGCTTCACACATCTGGAAGCGTTGTTCCTTCAGGCGCTCGTAACTCACCTCTTCGTATTTGCGGTCGGCCTCCTCTGCGATGTGTTTGGCCTCCTTCAGCTGCATCTCCTGGATCTCCATCTTCTCCTCGTCCTTCATGGCACGGTTCTCGATTACCTTCATGCCTCTGGAGGTGAAACAAGCTGTTAGTGATTAGATCATCAATAGGAGATGTTACTGATGACCTCTTCAGTTAATATGCTGCAGATCAACAAATTCGCTGAGTGTTATTTTTATAATAAACAGCATTCCCAGGGTCATGAATTCTGGAAATAGGAACCAGTTTTTTTTACACTGATTCAGATAAATTTGCTAATGAATCATTCAAAACAATTTGTGAACCGGATTGAACAATACATGGAACATTGTGACTGCCATGCATGGAATTTCTGAAAATTCATGGAAAATTTACTTTTAGCTCAGTTCTGAAATATTTAGTATTAATATTTTTAGTTCTTAATATTTATTTAAATGTTAAATGAATATTTAAAATTGTTTTTAAATATTTAAAAATATATATATAAATAATAAAAGTTGTAAACCAAGAAAAAGGTAGGTAAACCCCTCTTAGAGAACAATAACCTTTCAAACATGGTTAAAAGTAACTACCTTTACTCTTAAAATTATATTTAATTCTGTCACATTGTGCTAGCATCTTATACATTTGCTTGTGGATTGATGAGACAAAGATGTTCTGGTCCACCAGAGCCATGTAGTTTGTACCCGAAGCAACACAGCAATTCATTCCTTCCGCCATTATTTAAAAATTAAAGGTTTCCATTGACCTCTCGCTCTCGTCTGCTGCTTTCTCCGCCTCTTCCAGTTTCTGCAGTGCAGTTGCCAGCCTCTCCTGAGCCCGATCCAGTTCCTCCTCCACCAGCTGAATCCTGCGGTTCAGCGCCGCCACATCACCCTCAGCCTGACGACAAAAAAGGTCAAAGGTTACTTATATACAATTATATGCAAACATACATGTGGCTTATAAAATAGTGTTTTAATATTTTTCATGTCTGTGGGGATTCTCAAGATGATGGCATGTCATTTTCGTCTTTTTTTTTTTTGTTTGCACAAAGCAAATCAACTGCAACAGAAAAAACATTTTTGCACCCTTTACGACCACCACCACCCGTTGTGATTCAAACAAAGATTGGCCTCAGAATGAGCACAATGGTGCCTCTGTGACATTTCTCGGCTTTCAAGAGACCTCACAGCCAAACCGCCCAGTTATTGGACTGATAATTGCAACTATAATTATGACAAATATCACCATGGCTCTCTCACAGACACTCAACTGAGCGAGCAAGCAATGCTCTCAGAACGGTAGGAAAATCTCGCAGCCAGGAAACTGCATCTGGGTTTAAACTTTAAGAGGAGACAGAAAAACAAGGCATAGGGGAAAAGTTAAGAGGAGTAAATCGTCCATTTTCTGATAGCATCTTTGTTTTGAGTCAGAGCTGCTGCTACGGACTCCTGCTACTTTCTTTAAGGTCCAATCATGGACTATTTGGAGCATGAACGGTAGTAAAGGGATCAAGGCTGACATACCACACTACTTTCAAGTTTTTTTATAGCTAATTTGCTACTGGATAGCATAAAAAGATCTTTAATAAAACACAAAAAGTAATGTTATAACTCACAGAATAGGGACAAACCTCACTATTGCGAATGTTTTCTCATAATTTCAACTTCTTTTCTTGTAATGCCAACTTTTTTCTTAAAATTGTGACTTACATTTCACAATAAAACTTTATATCTCACAAATGTGACTTAACATCTCCAAGTTTAACTTTATAACTTGTTCGAATCCATGGTCAATGTGACTTTATGTCTACAAATATAACTTTTTTCTCATAATAGCAACATTTTCTCATAATTGTGACTTAATTGTATATATCACAATACAACTTTATATCTTGCATTGTGACAACTTTCAAACCAACTATCAATGTGACTCTAAAAAATTATTGTTATATTTCGCAATTAAGAGGAATATAAAGATATAAAGTTGTATTTCAAGGTATAAAATATTTCATGCAATTGCGACTTTTCCTCATAATTGTGACTTAATTTCACAATACAACTTTATATCTCGCAATTATTTGAAATAAAGTTATAATTGCGAGATATGTTTTATTTCAAGATATAACATTTCTTCTGATTGCGACTTTTTTCCTCAAAACTGTGACTATCTCAAAATAATTGTGTGAGCTAGTATCTTGCAATTTATCTCAAAATGTATCGTATTTCACAAAATACCATTTAAATATGCTATTCAATATCGACATTATTAAAGAAGGGGGTGAACTGAACATTTATTCACACATATTTCACCAATACATCAATGGAGCAGGAAGTTGACCTCCTTTTGAATAAAGGAGAGCCAGAGAGGGGAGGAGAAAAATGCACAGGAAATGGACACACTCCACATCCTCTCCCCTCCCAAAATGCACATTCAGTTCAGGGTCAGGATACTCCCTCATGAGCAATGCCCTTTCCTTAGTCACTGCGTTCCCTGGCTGCTTTAGATGCAAGCCATATATGGTAAAACGAGCTCTGGAGAATGCTAGTGGTGAAGTGCCAAAAAGGATTTAAAGGCTAAAGAAGACCAAAAAAACACAGCCATATTTTATCGAAAAGCGTCTGGACCCAGCCTTGAACGTTTCATCAAACAAACCCAAACACACATATGTGTGATATGAGACGGCGACATTCCCAGATTTATGGATTCCCAGGCCCATTTAAACCACGGTGCACTCAGATCTTGTTAGAGCCGCTGTGACGTCCGTATCCAATTATACGTTTAGGGTTGAAATGTGGGGGAATCACCTGGGACTGCTGTCGACTTCCTGAGGCACAGTACTATTGTATGTGACATTGAGCAAACACTGAGGCGAACCCTATCAGTGTAATGACCTTTCTATGGGCTGATATTATGAAAATAAGGTCTATCGGATGAAAACGAACAGTGGAAATTAAGTAAGGAAGTGAAGGAAATGAAGGCTCGTTTTCAAGGTTCTTGAGACCTTACTGGTAAAAGAGCCAAAGAAAGAGTTGCAGATGCAAAATGATTGGTGATTTCTCACCAAATGCAAAGAAAAGCAGAAGATTGTTGGAGTATTGTAAAGTAAGTGACCACTTGTGTGACTAAACTTTGAAAAGATATGCAAAAGAGGTCTTTATCAGTTTTAACACCATGGGAACCTGTCAATGCAAATTTGAGGAGCCTAATGGTTTTTGTGAAGGCTTCACCATATGTTTCTGGTCATGTTCTTGACTTTTGACCCCGCTGTGAATTATGACCTACATAAATTTGGACCATCATGGAGAGGTCATTGGTCACGTCATGACCAAGTCCAGCAGCATTCTGTCACTCTAAGGGTGGGAAAACTCCCACTTATGAAAGCAAAGCCAGCAAAATTTGTATTACAAGCATATGACTCGACACCACAAAAGAGACAGAAGGAAGTTGATGTAGAAGAAGGATGGGACCAAAAACCTTCATAACATTTCTTAAGTTCTCCATTAGCAGTAAAAGTCAACAGGTCCTAGACAAAAGACACACTATTGGTCTACAAACACTTGAAGAACTGGACTTTTCTTAAGCAGTGCCAGCTTCCTGCATATCTGCATGGTCATCTGAATACGAAGAGGGTCCACAGGAAACTCCAGTGTGGAGCAAGAGACAACTTCCTGACTCAGTTCCTTTGGGAGCTCTGGATGGGACATCCTTTGGGTCTTTCTTGAGTAGAGCAAAATCGAATTCTTGAGTTCTACGAAAGATTTAACATTTCTTCATTGTCTAAACCCAAGCAGGAGAACATTCACATTTCCTAAAGTTTCATTCCATTCAAATGAGAGCAGACAGACTGTAGGGTTCTGGCCATGTTTCCTTATAGCAGCTTGAACATTAAGTGGGACGAGTCATAAAATGAAGCATCTAAATCCACCAAGGACTGTGGGGGAGAGGGCTTCCTTGACAAGCATTTTCATATCAAGAAAAACTTCCTCGCATACAACATTTAGTCTTATTCTTCATCTAAATTAAGTTATTCAAAAATATTATTAATTAGGTCTAAATGAATTTTGATTACACCAACAAAATAGGTAGAATTCGATCCTTTAACTGCAATAACTACCATTTTTCTTTGTTTTTCTTTCCTGTTGGATGGATGGATTATTGGTTGTATGACTGAATACATTAGGTCCCTCAGACCTAAAAAGTCAGACAAGGTAGAAATATCTCATCTATAGATAGATAGATAGATAGATAGAAATCTTTAAGAATTATGAAAGTATTAAACAGATAGGCCTAAATAGACAAAGCAATTGCAAGTTAAAACTAATAAACTGTTAATTTTGTACATTAAAATGGTTTGTAAGACTAAAATAACGGTAAAATGATGCAATAAACTTGTATGAGAAAACACTGAGGCCTAACAACTGCCCAAAAGCAGATTTGGGGGTCGGACTGTCCCTTTGGACCAACGCCTTTCATTCCACAACCTCACGTCTGCATCCAGGTCTCACTGTTCACCTAAACATACAATTATAGTCTTCAGAGGAGACCAGGAGCTTCTTATAGACGCCTGTTCTCACAGAGGGAACGCGTAGACGAGTCCGTAGAGTGTAAAGACGATATGTAAGAAGAAAGATACAACAAGAAGATGTGTCTCACTTTCTCCCGGAGCTCGCGCTCATTGTCCAGCTCGCGCTGCAGAACCAAAGCTCGATCTTCTGCGTCATCCGCCTGCTGCTGCAAAGTCTGGATCTTTCTCTTCACTGCGTCCAAAGAAGTCACACCTGTCATTTTAGATACTTTATTATATTATATTTGCTACTAAAAAACGAAACACTCCGCGACTTTGGTCAGGAAAAAACAAAACGATGTGCAAAAAAAAAACAACGGGAAACTTTTCAAAAGGCTATAAAAATAAATACGCCAAAATATAACGCCTAAAAATATATATAATCCCGAATATAGGGATGTTAAAACAAATAACGGAATGCTAATGTACTTGGATGTCCAGTGCAAACAAAAGGAAAAGGAAAAGGAGTGAAAACGACACGAAATGTGCAATCCCAAATTCTTCCCAATCCGGATCAATACAAAACGGTTCAATGAACAAAAAGCGGTCTTCGCAGGAGGTTATTTCTGTCTCATGGAGTCATTGGAACGTGAGAGAATGTAAGGAGGCAGAACTTCTGCAGGAAAGTTTCAATGTAACTGTGAAAAAGTGAGGTCCCCGTGACATCACGGTGGGCGGGGCGTCCATTGAGGCACAATTCAAGTTTGTATAAAGTTTGACAACTCTGATCCATAGAAAGAAGTAATCTTTTGGCTTATATTTACTCGTATTTTTGATACTACACTATAAAATTATTTTTAACAGAAATGTAGCATGCAAATACATTAATTAACCACAATTAATTTCTTAATTCTAGACGTTTCAAGAAGGGTCACATTAAAATCACCTTGATTTTAGCTGTTATCATTTTAATGAAGTTACGTTATAACATCTTATGAAAAGCCTAGCATCATCTTGCATCCCTCTTGGCAGTTTTCTGAGGCCCCTTATTTGAGAAACACTGCTATTTCTATCCAATCTGTCCATTAAAAATGACTTTAGCGGATGTAACTTCATGTTTTCAGGTTGATTCAATCATATGAAATACAGAAAGAAGTAATCTTTTGGCTTATATTTACTCGTATTTTTGATGCTACACTATAAAATTATTTTTAACAGAAATGTAGCATGCAAATACATTAATTCTAGACGTTTCAAGAAACATTAAAAATCATGTTATACACCTTGATTTTAGCTGTTATCATTTTAATGAAGTTACGTTATAACATCTTATGAAAAGCCTAGCATCATCTTGCATCCCTCTTGGCAGTTTTCTGAGGCCCCTTATTTGAGAAACACTGCTATTTCTATCCAATCTGTCCATCAAAAATGACTTTAGCGGATGTAACTTCATGTTTTCAGGTTGATTCAATCATATGAAATAATATTTTTGAATAAGATATGCTGTTTTATATTTTTCACACACCTGACAAAACAGCTTACAGTATTTTAAAGCAAAAAAAGAATGTTTTTAATCATATCAATGTTTTGTTACCATCTACTTAATTTGTCAATAATTTGCTTTTCATTTCAATTCTTAAAATGAAAATTCTAAGTAGTCAAAAGGCGAAATGCACTTCTCACTGCAGGTTGTGACTTTGCCACCGCTTACTAATTCAACACAGCAATTAAACGCAAGATTTCAATTACAACCCCCACAATTAAAACCGCCAGTTTTGACCTTAAACGCCATTTCATGTGTGACACACTTTCCTCAGAAGTGTGCTTTTGTTCTAAAGACGAGCCAGCATTGATTTCATTAGTCACAGGAGTGTGGCCCTCTGTGTTTGCTTTCGTTGCATTCTTGGGATTCCTGGGCTGCTACATGGCAACCGAAGTCCCAGTCTCCCCTGCTGTTCACTGACTTATCAGTAACAGGCCTCGAAAATCCCTCGCTCATTGAGAGTATCTTACCTACTTCTGTGGCGTTGCGAATGCAGATGTATAATTACTTTACAGTTTCCTCTAATGCATGACATGTGGTAGGCTTGTCTGGAGCACATTTTCAGGGCAACGCTCCAAGGAACTCGAAATGCGCTTGTATTTGCAGTTTTAGGCCTCTCAGTCTGCCTAAAGAAAACTAGAACATTCTACAGGAAATGAATCTTACTCAAAAATACATTTGTCCTCTTATTGAATAAAGTTTGGTGTTACGGTTTGTCTTTTAAAAGTGTTTTGTGTTCAGCGACAACTTCAAATGGATTTACCCCCATGCTGGAATCATTAAGGATTCACAAACAGCCGATTTGCCCCTCCTCAGCTTCCTTCTCAGACTATGCAGTCATTTCCTTTGAGATCACATTGTGAGGAGTAACCCGAGCTTATCAGAGCAGAGGACAGGGTGGACCACTTCAGACCCATGCAGGTGTGATTACGGCTATTTTCTCACTCATCCTAAGGCCAAACACGTTTCTACAGGTGAAACACTACAGTGCTTCATTTCAACTTCAAGGAATAGTTCACCCAAAAATGAAAATTTGCTGAAAATTAACTCACCCTCATGCAAGTTGTAGATGAGTTTGTTTCTGCATTGGAACAGATTTTGAGAAATTGTGCATTATATCACTTGCTCATCAATGGATCCTCTGCAGTGAATGGGTGCCGTCAGAATGAGAGTCCAAACAGCTGATAAAAACAACACAGTAATCCACAAGTAATCCACACCACTCCAGTACATTAATTAATGTCTTGTGAAGTGCAAAGTTGCATGTTTGTAAGAAACAAATCCATCATTAATGCAATCCTCTATCTATAATAATTGCTTCTTTCCAGTGAAAAAAAAAAAAGTTGTCTTGTCTGAATCAGGAGAGAAATATGCACAGATCAAGCACTGTTTACAATTAGAAATATGTTGGTGGACTTTGATGTGAGAGGACAACAGGGGATGGACTTTTTCACTGGAAGAAGCATTATTATGGATTATGGACTCATATTTTGGCCAGAAGCAATGGTTTAAAGTTTAAACACCTTAATGATGGATTTGGTTTTTTTACAAACACACATCTTTTCACTTCACAAGATGTTAACTGATAGATTGGAGTCATGTGGATTACTTCTGGATTACTGTGATGTTTGGACTCTCATTCTGATGGCACCCATTCACTGCAAAGTATCCATTGGTGAACAAGTGATGAAGTGCTACATTTCTGTAAATCTGTTCAGATGAACAAACAAACTCATCGGCATCTTGGACTGCCTGAGGGTGAGTGCATTTTCAGCAAATATTAATTTTTGTGTGAACCGTTCCTTTAAAAGTATGTTGTGTGTTTAAACCTGAAAATTATCTTTTTGGTGAGCGATGTGTCAGTTTCAAGGCATTGCAGAAGTAAACCTGAGGAGAAAGGTATTTTAAAAGATTCATGTCTTGTGTTGACATGTTTTATTGAGGTAAAGCTTTTTATTGCCCTATAAATCCCCATTTGAAACACTTGGAAATGGTGCCGTGACCCTGAAATGGACCAGCTGGGGTGAGAGCCGCAGTGACAGGAAGTGAAAGCATCATAACAAAGCCTGACTGACTCAAGTTGTTTATCATAGAGGAATCATGTCTGATTCTGTTTTTATTGAACGCTAGTATAAAGAATGCATCACTTACATCAGCAGCTTTTTTCTCAGACAGTTCCAGTTTCTCTTGGGCGTCTTTCAGGGCCTCTGAGTACTTGTCCAGTTCATCTTCAGTCTGTTTGAGCTTCTTCTGCAGGCCGACCAGCTCATCCTCCAGCTGTATGAGGAAGAGTGAGTAAACGTATCAGAGCACTGCACACATGATATATCTCAAGGGAATTTATCCCAGACGTCCAAACAAAAATCTGTCTGGAATGCATATAGTAATGAATGTTGATACATTTTAAATATTTTTTCTGGTGCATAATATTATTTTTAAATATACTTATACATACTATACATATACATAATTATATACATAATGTATAAAAATATATTTATTTATGTAGTCTAGTGGTAAAGACATGTCACCTAAATAAAAAATAAACGTTTTTTGCATTTTAAGACTCATAATTTATAATATTTTATGACTGATAATATTAATATAATTACGTATGATAATTATAACAATTAATTATACAGTGGTGTGAAAAGGTTTTTGCCCCCTTCCTGTTTTTTTTTTTAATTTTTTGCATATTTGTCACACTTAAAAGATTCAGATCATCAAACAAATTTTAATATTACACAAAGATAATGCAAGTAAATGCAAAATACAGTTTTTAAATGATGAATTTATTTTATTAAGGGAAAAAAGCTGTCCAAACCTGCCTGGCCCTACGTGAAAAAGTATTTTTCACGTAGGGCCACGTAGGTTTGGGCATCTTTTTTCCCTTAATAAATGAAATCATCATTTAAAAACTGCATTTTGTATTTACTTGCATTATCTTTGTGTAATATTAAAATTAGTTTGATGATCTGAATCTTTTAAGTGTGACAAATATGCAAAAAGTTTTAAAAAACAGGAATGGGGGCAAAAACCTTTTCACACCACTGTATATTAATTAGAATTTAAATAAAATAATATTTTATTTATTTTAAAAGTAAAATAATTTGACCAATTAATTATAATTATTACTTATAATTATTATATGACCTTATATAATAATTGTAATATTCATCATACATAAGTTATTTTTATTGTTGTTGTCCAATGACTATTTATATCAGACTAAACAATAATACAATTTAATAATAAACATAATTTTATTGCTGTATAGTCTAGTGGATGTTTTGTGCTATGTCTAAATAAAGACAAAACATACATGATTATTATGAATGGCATGTTTATGCATTTTATAACATATAATAATAATCATGTTATTTATAATCATGTTGTTTTTATTGGTATCAAAGAGTAAAATAATGAAATAACAATAATAATAATAAACAATTAAATAATATTTATAATAAATGCAATTATTAATATTATTATCGTTGTTGTTGTAATTATTATTATTTAAAAAAATAATAAATACATATTTTTTTTAAAAAAGGTTTTGGTAACCCATATTAAAATCATAGGTCTTCTCTCTGTAATGGACAGATAACTATTTAATTTTAGTCAGAGGTAAACTGTCATATGGCAGTAAGTGAGATAAACACTCACAAACACTTCACTATCTGTGGCTATCAGTTTGGCTGGGTTCTTGTGTTTAAGAGAGTGTCTGTAAATCTACTAGGATTCCAGACAGCCTGACATCTCTTGTCCATTTATAACCTGAGATGTTATGAAAGGTGGAAGATGGATTAATTTACAGCCAATATTCATTGACTGAGGTATTTGTCTGTTTGCAAGGAGCTGCAAAATTTCCACAGTGACTTTCTAGAGTACAGTATAAAACACAAATAGTTTTATTAAATATACACTATATTATATCAATAACCCAATTCACAATCATTTGCAAATAGTTTGTTATTCATTATTAATATTAATTTAGTATTTATTAATATATTATTATTATTCAACTAAAGTTAACCTATACAGCTTTTAACATTGAAAAAGTATTAATATATGACAAAATAATACATTAACCAAGATCAATAAATGCCTTAAAATAACTGTTCATTGTTAGGTGCAGATTTTTTAGGATTCCTATGTAATTGTACAAAATAAGTAGACACTGTTGTGAAAGACCCAGAATTGCAGCTTAAATGCATACTTGGTTTTCAAGTATGAGGTCTTGGCTCACTTCTCCTTGATTACAATCATACAGTCCAGCCTTGACAGACACTATTGCCAGCACTTTTGTTGGGACTCAAAGCATTCTTAAATTTTTCACTTCGCTCTCCTCTATCTGGATCTACCTGGATTTCTGAGTTCTTACCTGCTTGCATTTGTCCTCGGCAGCTTTCTGTTCTGTCTCGGCCTGCTCTGCCCGGTCGATGGCGTTCTCCTTGTCCAATTTGAGCATCTGCATCTTCTTCTTGATGGCCTCCATGGTTGCAGGTTGATCTAGTGTCTGGGTGGAATATGAAATTCAAGGGAGTTACGAACGAAGTGCAGTTCTTGGTCCTTCAGCCGAAAGTGTGGTCAGACTAATGGATGTGAGGAGATTTAGGAGAGGAGAAGAATGCAGCTGATGCTGCCTGCAACCAAGAGCTGCCAGTAATGCTGGATCGCTTTACATAACCCAACCAAAGTCTAAAACACCCTCCCCCTCCCCAACTCCCCGTCTCCCTATCTAAACACTTGTGAGAAGGAATGGCCTGGACCATACACAGCCAGCATTGTTTTTACAAAAGGACCAAGGGATGGAGAGGTGAGCAGATAGGACCTGCGTCCAGATTTAACCACGTAATTGAGCTTACGGGTGGAAGAACTTTTGTTTCATGTCCTTGTTGCACTCTTAAATATAAATGTTCTTTATTGGCATTGAAGGTTCCATGAAAAACCTTTAACATTCATGGAACCTTTCCATCCTACAAAAGGTTCTTTATTAGAAAAAGGTTCTTTGGATTAAATATATATATATATATATATAAAATGTTCTTCACGTTAAGAAAAAGAATGGTTCTTTTAAGATCTTTTCACTGAAAGGTTCTTTGGGGAACCAAAAATGTTTATTCACTAGAATTGCTGCGAAAACCTTGTTTTGAAACCTTTATTTTTAAAAGTGTACATGACAATCGTCAACAAATTAAAGATCTCATTCAAATACCCTAAAATTTATGGTTATGCACTTTTAAAAACCCCTAACCATTAGCAGTCATAATGATACCTCAAATTGTGCGGTTTGCTGTGGAAGGCGCTATTATTTTTCTTATTATGCAGCTCTCTGAAATACTCCATTCTTATTGGTCAATCACGGCACTGGGTGCTCAGTTATTTTTACCATTGTTCATGGCATTGATTCAAACTGCTTAACCGGAACTAAAATCGCCATTTATTCTTGTTTCATATGCAATTGGTGCCATCTTGCATCTCAGTTACCGAAATGACCACGGAGCACTTCAGGCGGTGTTTGTCTTGTTGCTAACTTTTTTGTGCATTGTAATGGACTTTAAGCTAAAATTATAAAGTAGCCATACAATAAGCCATATAATAAGCTTACCATTTATACTTTTAATCTGGTGGCCTTTAAAATCCTGTAGGCATACATTAAAGATTATTTCATGACAAGAATATTACAGAAACTTGGAAGTGGGCCGTTTTAAATTGAGTAAGTAACGGCTACCTACGTAGTCAACCACCACAGCAATGTGCAAAAACCCACTTAGAACACATTTGAAACCCCAATTTAGTAGACAAGGGTTAATCATATATACATATTTATTCCATGCCTTGTTCAATCAAGTCTGACATAAAGCAAATGCACACACTTGATTTATAGTTTTTGAGATCCAAAGTGCTAAATGGTCAAACCGTTGGGTTTAACTGCTTTGGCACTAAAAACTAGAGCAGAAGTGCAGAATGTAACACTTTTTTCCCCCACTGGCTCTCTTAACTGCTATTGGACACCAGCCATTCCATTAGACGTTTTGTGAATTACAACAAATAGTGTAGTTTAGCTTCTTCTAAACTGGGTCTTCAGTTGTATTTTCGCTCAGAAGTTCTCATTTTATATTTTTAACTAAACAAATGCTTGAATTCCAACCATGCCACAAACCACAACTTTCGCATCAAGGTGGTAAAACTGCGAGACATGTTTGACATGTACCTTAGACATATTCGTCTGTCAAACATATGATTCACTCTCCACAACACCTGGATGAACATTCTGAGAAGAGTTTCCAAAAACACCTGTGCTCCAGACAGATGGCTTTTCTGACGTTTGCTGCATGTCATTGTTACATATGGTGTCATAGCAATACACAGATGTTTGACACCTGTATACCCACTCCAGTGTGCCCTGCCTTTGTTGGCCTCCCTTAGGCACTGTTGTAAGGAAAAGACGTAATGTCATTTGGCATTCGTTCAACGTTACTTACTCATGCCTGTCCCGCTGAGCATTAAGGATGAAGGGAAGTATGAATGTGTGTCATGTTGTGGAAGAGGTTTAACGGACGAGTACAACACAAAGTGTACTTTGTAAAATCAGCCAACGGACAAAAACATGTTTTAGGAATTCATTTAATCCAGGTAGACTTCTAAAAATTGCTTAGATTAATGTACAACATTCCAAGTTCAATACAAGTTAAAGTCAAGGTCGATTACCACATAAAATATTAGTCAAAACAAAAGCATTGACATATGTTTTTGCTAACAAAATTGGCAATTATTCGATCTGTAAAGTTCAAAAGTAATTTTATAAAATGTCAAATTGTGTGTAAAAAAACTGTGAAATGTCTAAATTGTCATATTGTGGTATACTACTCATTTACTGACAAAAAATTTAGCTGTTAGGTTATTTTAGAATATATAAACTTATGTAAAAAAGTGTAAAAAATATTGAGCTGTAAACTTCAAAACTTCTATTGAGCTGTAAACTTCTTAGAAAGTGTCACATTTGTAAAGAAAGTGTAAAAAAGTGTAAAAAGAACTAAAGTGTAAAGTCTAAAACATTGCTTTGTGGCGGGACTATTATTTATCATCAACTAAATTTCTTGATAAGTAGGTAACAGTTAAGTATAAAGTCTTGTATTCTATGCTAACACAGAAACACTACATAGTCAGTTTCTTGTCTGTAGTAATTAACGTGCCACAAATGCTATTGATAGCATTCCTTTAAACTAAGCTTAATGTGTTGGAATGTACTGTACATATGAGATCAATATGTACTAGTCTGCTATCTTTTCTAAAACATGTTGACATGTCAAAAGGGAGTAGACCACACTAAACACAAAGAAAAATGGCAAGGAGTGTCCCTTTTCTTTGGACGATCAAAGTAACTAAAATTAGTGCCACTAACTTAACTACATTTTTCAGTTGCGTGACAGTAGCCCAGCTGTGTTTTCAAAATAACAAAGCTTTTCCTTAAAGGGGTGATATGATATGATATGATGTTATATGATATGATGCATCATATGATGCGGCTAAAAATAACATTATTTTGTGTATTTGGTGTAATGAAATGTGTTTATGTGGTTTAAAGTAAAAAAAAACACTATTTTCCACATACTGTACATTATTGTTTCTCCTCTATGCCCCGCCTTTTTGAAACGCGTCGATTTTTACAAAGCTCATCGGTCTGAAAAAGCGAGGTGTGCTCTGATTTGCCAGCTATCCAGTGCGTTGTGATTGGCCGAATACCTCAAGCGTGAGACGGAAATGTTACGCCCCTCACCATACTGTGATGCCCGGAGCGACGAGACAAAAACATTAAAACCCATTACAAACGAGGCATTTGTTGCATCCAGTGGGTACATAATTACTGATTATAATGACTTATACTGTCTTTTTATGCATGCGTTGCATTGCATCGCGCTGCATAAACATAAAACCCTGTCTGCATTTGTGATCAGAGAAATGACAAACAACAAGGGCTACTCTACACTGCCCAAAACTCACGTTTAAATCATCAGTGGCAAATCCTTTAAATGAAAACGTACTTACGGTCTGTGAGTCAGAATTGCCGGCATTTTAGTCTAACATTTCTCTCCCAGGATCAGTAAACAGTCCTCCATAAAATGTGCTGCACACATCTGGATATTTGGGTTAAACTGTTCTGGTTGTAAATACAACTTAACCACTGATTTGGAAGATCAATCTAGTTTCGCTTTCACAACAAAAAACACAGCGGCCTAGCGTTAGCGGAAGCCCCGGCTTAGCGTGAGCTGAGGCCGGGCTAGAGTGAGCAGAGGCGGCGGGGTCGAGAACGGCGCGCCCAGCGGATCCGACGAAGGAGCGGCAACCACATGTGACGACCCCGGGCTGGACTCCGCTTCGTCCACGGTGAAAGCCGATCCGGCGATCCACAGCACTAAGTTGATGTATTCCCTCAGCGACCAGCACAGATCAGCTCTAGGCATGACGAAGCGGATATCGTCCTTTTTTGGAAGACCAAACAAAGTAGTTTCGCTTTCACAACGAAGCACACAGCGTCTTCACGACATGGCGGCGGCAACAACAAAACTACAGCGAGAATAAAAGTTACACCTTTCTTTGCGTGAACATTTGGGCGGCGTTATGCAAATCTTCCCACATAGTGAGGTAGATATGTGGGGGCGTGTTAGAACGAGCCGTTTTAGGTAGGTGTGGCTGACTCTTAACTTTTATAAAGAATATCTCTTTGGATCTGAGACTTTAGTCTTTGCAACTTTACAGATCTTCTTTATGCACCAAGAGCTTGTAACACTCCAAAGAGAAAGGAAAAATTGAAATCGCATCATATGATCCCTTTAAACAAACTAGTTTTTTAACAGTTATCATAGCATATAGCATGACAAAAGTAGCCTACGCACAAAATTCTTTCGCTGTAGGCTACTATTTGGCCGCTAATGAACATAGTAATGATTGGACGTCACTAATGCCAAGATGGCGATCCATGTTGACCTTTAATATGTTTTATGTCACTAAATATGAATATTCTGCAGGAAACTTTTTCACAAGCTTGTCAAGCAAGCTACAGTTGTAAAGTAGCTTCTCCAAAACTAACATGCACATATGCTTAACACACACATGCATACATTTATCTTAGCTTCCGTCTCAACTGTTGATGTATTTGTATGCTTCTTTTAAGTGCAGAATGATCTGTTCTGTTTGGGAAATGCAGGCATTCAGCTGGAGATAAGACAAGGAGATGACTGAGGGAGTAATTGTGAGTAAGCAAGAGAGAGACCAAGGCAGAATATCACAGGCCCCTCCCACAGGAAACCCTAGCGCAGCTCAGCATGACCTTTTATGGTAAAAATTCCCCAAACCGCTGGCTGCCTGTCTTGGGAATAAGCTGTTGTAAGATATAACTCGATTTAAAGAAACAAGAGCACAGAAAGTACAGCCACAAGTCTGATTTTAACAGTAGCAAAGAGAGAGATGCAAAAGCACAGCCACATAGTTCTGATCTCCTGGTATTTATAAGTGCTGAAAACGTGACAGGGTAAACAGGAGACATATCTTCAAAACAACATAGCTATACAGCTATCTGTGGTTGTGTAGTTCACAATCCCACTGGTCACCAGTTTTCTTTACAAATCCACCTTACATTAGGTGAAAACATATATTAATTATAATTATTTATTTTAACATTACATTAAAGTTTAGCCTCAAACGTTCCCAGATGCTAGTTCACATCAATATAAAACACTTTAGCCTATTTGAAACGCTGTTTGTTACTTTAGCAAAGGAAAACCAGTCTCCTCTTGGCTTATATCGAAATCCTCTGACATTTTTCTTTGCAAATCTTCGGTTTGTACTTCCAATTCCTGACCGGCGTTTTGTTTTGTTGTCTCTCCGCATTCATCACTAATCACACAACGCCGAAGTGCTACATCATCCGCCTGCACGGCTTCCGCGTATGACAGTTGGCAGAAGTGATATAAAAGTGTTTATTACGTTTGAAATATGGATATATGGAAATATGGATTCACTACAGAAGGCCTTTATTCATCCCTCGGAGCCATGTGAGGCACGTTTTATTATGAATGCGCGAGCTTTATTTGACGACTTGTGGACTGTTCAACTGCAACACCCGCTGACTGCAATGATAGAGCTTGGAATAGCCAGGACAATTTTTAATATAACTCCGACTGGATTCGTCTGAAAGAAGAAAGTCATATACACCTAGGATGCTTCGAGAGTGAGTAAAACACAAGCCAATTTTCATTTTTGGGTGAACTAACCCTTTAAAAAATAAGTACTGCACCATGCAAATAACTGAAAAACACAATACAAAAAACGCAGTAGCTACAACACAATACAACAACCGCAGGATAAATTGAATGTTTATATTAGTATTTCATAAATATATTCTTAAAATCACACAAAAGCATTTGTCAGACAGTGAAGGACATGGACTTAGTCATCCAGATCTTATTAGGCTAAATATAAATATATTGAATGAATGAATATAACTCGTTGAGCAAAGTTTATAGGCTACTTGTCCTCCTACATTAACTTTTATAATGACCAGAAGAGGGAGCAATAACTCCAAATATGTATAAAACCCTGCTGTTACGGCTGTTTTCGCAACAGGTGATCTCTCAGATTTTACATATTGCTTCATATCTGCTGAATAAAACAATAGAAAAAGACCACAGAATTTGTAATGGTTTAACTGGTTATAATGGGAATTGTATTGGTTTTATTGGAAACTATAGCCTAATGCTCCCTGTCCCAGGTAGCAAAGACTTCTGGCCCTGATTTGGCATGAAGCCGGCACAGCTGGCATTCAGTCGGCACTGGCATAAGGCATGTGAACCGAACATGGCGCGGTTATGGTGGAGATGGAACCGTCTTTAAGGTGGCAAACAAGATATTGGCCAGTTGTTAAATGTATTATTTGGCCCACATGTAAAATATAGAACTGTGGGCCACATATGTGTGGCCAGTCTTTTCCCACAGTTAAAATGTAATTTCAGATATTTCATAATTGATCATATTTTCATACGTAATGCTCCCTGTGGTTCTCTATTGATAATGTGTCACCTTCTATTGGTGACTTGTTAAAACCACTAAATCCTAATGAAATATGTCTCGAAACACACTACAGGAAACCATTTTTAATGGTTTTAAAGGTTAATAGTTGATGGTTTGTAATGTTTGTTATGGTATTTGTAGTGGAAACCGTTAGAATTTCTGTATTGGTTTCTCTTTTTTTTTCCAGCAGGGTAGACATTTGCAATTTTTTCATGGAGGAAATTAAGTACTTAATTTAAAAATATTTAATAAATAATATTTTTTTTAGTCAGTTGCACTAAAGAGAGCTTTTTTCTTTATAACATTGATGAAAGTCTTGAGTTTACGCTATCTGTTTGTCCAACCAATGGAAGACAGGTGGAGCCACCATTGCCATTATTACTCGCAGCTGCATTTAGTGCAGCTGTTGGTATAGAAATAACTTGACTAAGTAACGGAACTATTAAAGTAGACTTGCCAACATAAATCTCTTCCAAATCCATCAACCTAATTTCAAAAGTTAATCCTTCCTATTCCCATTTGAGCTCTCCGCTTACATGAAAAACATTCTTCCAGTTGCTCTGTTCTCTGAAAACAATCAGAGGCCCCTGCATCCTGCCTGAAGACATGCATTCGAACAGAAACAATAACTGATGTTCTCACTTAAGTTTAAAACGGTCAAGAAACTGGGCTCAAACCTTCAAGCACCAGGTGACATTATGCGTGTTGTTAATGCACAGCATGATAGACTATATTTTGCAGTGGCAGGCGTCCAATCTGTGCAACATCAGAGAGCAGTCTAGGACACAGCTATCCCAAGCTATAAAAACATCCTTATAGTGTTTCTGTGGAATTCATAGGAAGTGAGCATAGAAAGAATTCAGATTATGCGAATAATGAAGAACCAAAAGTATTCGCCTCCAACAGACAAAGAAAAATGGGCATTTTAAAATGTCAGATATATATATATATATTTATATATATATATATATATATTTATATATATATAAGTGTATGCCAACATCTGGCAACATGGAACAAAAGAACGGTTGGGTTATGTTTTTCAAACGGGGGCCTGACAAAAAAATGCTCCAAACAGCATTTTACAGACTTTTCTTGAGTAGTAAACAAACGTTGCATTGATGTTGCAATTGAATGAAGCTTTTCTCAAATTACAGAGAAATTCTTCCACTGAGAATTATGGCAATACATGCATGAGGTATGAAGCTTCTCATTGCGTGCTTTACGTACATACAACATGAACATGTGGGGCAACAGATGTGGCATATGGAACAGAGCTCGCTATGCTCTGGTGGGAACAGGGGTGCGGGTGTACAGCAAGAGTATCGCTGACAAAAAACATAACTCAGAGACCCCTACTGACAGCCGTGTTATTTCATATGAAACAGCGCTAGGCCGCATTCAGCGCCGCATGACCAGATGTGTCGCATGTGGGTGATTCTATAATTACAGGTACATTTGGTGTCCAAAGTCATAATTTTTTTCTGCTTTTTTTCAAATGGTTATATTTTTAATTATTTTAATAATTTGCTACTTATTGTTATGAATTACAAGATGTTACAGTCAATAACAATATAATAATTTGTGTAAAAAGTGTCTTAAATAGCTCAAAATCATGATTTCTTGTTGTCCGAATGAGTCAGTGCATTTTTTCCATCATGTATCATTGTGTAATCACAATATTTTATTGTACTTTTCTTTTTGTAATATTTCATTCAGTTTATTTATAAAAGCCTAAATACTCATTTACTTAATTCTACAACATTAAATTGTTAAAAAATAACTTTTTTCTTATAAAAATCTTGTCCATAAATCTTGCGTCAACTCTGTTACCGTACCATATTTTGCCTTTAAATTGGTGGAATTATCTCCCACAACTATGTAAGATAAAGAAAATGATGACACTTTCCCTCACTGATAAGATCTGAAGCACTGAAAAGTCTGTGTGCTCTCTCTGAGAAAATATTTGAATCTAAAAATATACCAAGAGTTATTTTGAAGAACGTCAACGCTGTTACCACAATATCAAAAGGAAAACAACATGTATTACTGATCACAAATTGGGTTATTTAAAGGTATTTTAATCATGATTTCATTAGTGCCATGTGCTCTTAGCATTTATGCTTGCAAGTGGAGTTTTTGGCAAAAACAAAATAAAATTGTCAATTCTGTTACCGTCAAACTCTGTTACCAAGGTAGAGTAACAATGCTGACAATAGTGTAACAGAATTGACAGTGCATCAGACAGTTCTGTCAATTCTGTTACTTTACAATTCTGTTACTTAAAGGGTCAACTCTGTTTATGAAATATTTTCACAAAAAAACTTTAGAATTGTTGTTTAAAATCTCATAAACATTATTGAGATATGATGCACCCTTATAATATTTCAACAACATTTCTCTTTTTTTACTTGATATTGTATACAATACATTTTCATATGAAAAATATTTGCTCCAAGTGGACAATTCTGTGAAGACATAGGTATTTTTTAAATGTTTTTATGGTATGCATAGGTGAAATATTATCTCAGTTCCAAATGTTGGAATGTAAGGACTGTTTGTCTAATGATACAAGAAGGATTTTTCCTTTTATGATTTATTGTTATTTCTACACATCGCCTAATTTGTCCGTAACAGAGTTGACAAACAATACCATAAAAACATCATCTTCTCTTTTTTTCATTAAAAGTAAAAAAAGGAAGTAACTTGTGTTTGGCCAGCACTGAATTATTAAAATGTAATATGTTTTCAATAAGATACGCGAAAGAATTTCGATTAGTGGACAGTTTTTTTCCCTTAACTTCATGAAATGCCAAATGTATCTCCAATTATAGAATCACCCATGTGCTGTTGTTGATTCATGTCACAACGGGGATTAAAGTCAACTGTATGTGTCTTTTATCGTCTGATTCATCCGCAACAGCGCTTTCATTATAGACCAGGGTTCCTCAAATCTTGCCCTGGAGGGCCAATGCACTGCAGAGTTTAGCTCCAACCCTGATCAAACTCACCTACCTGTGATTTTCTAATGATCCTGAAGACATTGATTAGCTTGCTCAGGTGTGTTTGATTAGGGTTAGAGCTAAACTCTGCAGGAAAGTGGATCTCGTGGGCCAGATTTGAGGATCCCTGGTATAGGCTACCAAAAAAATAATGGTGTGCAAAGGGAATCACATGGGTGTTCTTCATCAGGGGCCAGCTGTCTATAGGAAAGATTAAACACTTGGATTTCTCCCACAGTTCTCTGAGAGCAGCGAGTCGGCCAGCTGTGGCTCACTATGACACCCAACATTTTGGACGACTTCCTCTTTAAAGGACCCAGAAGAGCCACAACTGAATGTAATGCTAATCCATTGCATTCGCTGAACTCCACCATTTGCGGTTTTGAAAGCAAAACAATGAGGCTTATCTCACGCTGAGAGAAAGCCCTCATCAGCACGTGACTGGATTCTGCTGGGAGGCTTGTAGCCTTTATTTGCCCTGTCAAAATGTCTAAACCCCCCCCTGAATAAATCTAAATATGCAGATGTACAATACTTAAGTAGAACTATAGGGAAAACTCTATTTAAAAGCTTACGATATTGCAAACATGCATATTTTGATTGGAAAAAAATGGTACGCTACTAGAAGCTAGAATTTTTTATTTAGTTTTTATTTATTTAGCATCTATATACATGTACATTTCAGTTTACTTGACAGAAGTCTTACTCAAAAGTCTTAAAACTTGTCCCCAGATAGCAACCCTTGCCATTATTTATATTTTTACATTTTTAAAAAGTAGCTACGAACTATTCATCATCATCTAAATTCTCTACTTTTTTATTTATCATATCTTTTTGTGTGTTTGTCAGTAGAGGGCAATCTTAAAAATGTCAACCCTGTTCTGAAGAAATATCAGCACTAAATTTTCTTTGTAAGAAGCACCTTGTAGCTTTACAATTTCATGCACAATGAAGATGCCAAAATGCAGTTAACACATTATGTATCTGATCAAATGTTAAGAAATCTTATAGAAATAACTTTAAAACCACCTTATTATTGTAAAAAAATTGCGTTTTCATTGATTTCCATGAATAACAGCTGCCTGACCATTCATAGGCTATTTATTCTACATCAGTATTTGTCATAATCTGACATTTTGCATTGTCATCGGCCATAATGAGTGACGCGAATCTAAATGAAACATTCTATTAAAAAAACTAAGAAAGCTCTTACACATTAATTTTGAGAAGTGAGACTTCCGATTATTTTTATAAACTCCTCACATCCTCTTACTATAGGTGGGTGAAAAAAGACTAAAAATATTATTATTTTTTTCTCAGAAAGCACTGAATGCATTACAATAAATACATTAAAATATATTTTTTTAATTCTTAAAAATATATAAAAAAATAACTACATAAATTAAC
>NW_015505977.1:134062-145044 GCF_001515645.1 Sinocyclocheilus grahami | reverse complement strand
ATATTATTTTAAAGTATTTTTTTTATTTTTTATATTTATTTGTGGTAATCTTTTATAGGTTTCATAGGTGTAACATGACAAAATCTAAATCTTTCCAGTTACCCCGTTTGAGGGTTTAAGCAGACAAAGTTACAACATTCACAGCTGAAAGGGGCATTAGTTTCATGCCCATCGGGATCTGACTCTGCAATCCTAATGTTTCAACATGAATGCAGTAGATGCAGCTATCAAGAGACTGGTGCACTGGCCTCATTTATGTAATCAAAAAAACCTTTGCTAAACTTGAGATGGGAATGAAGGATAAGACTAAAAGATGAAAGCCTTTTAAGTTTGAGTCATGGCCTTGACCAGATGGGTTTTATTTAGAGCTCTTGCAAACATTTGGAATCACTGTTAACATATTTCCCCGAACTGTGTAAAAGATGCAAATCTGTGAGTCTGATGTTGTTGTATTCAGTGCTGCTATTTCATTACACTTTATACATGCAACAAATTTGCAACATCTATTTAAACAGCAATGCTGATATACTCGCAATGCTTCAGAAATTAAATATGCATTTGAATATATAAAAACACATTTGTGGAGGCCTGCTAGTACATCAAACTGTGCAAATTTTAGGTGGAAACTACATCTCATTTGCAGTCTTTCATTAAGATAATATTACCAGAGCACAGTAAATACCGAATTTTAACACTGATTACTATGTGACAAACCATAACCATAAACAGGTGTTAGGCGTTGTCTGCTTTGGAATTTCTGGGTTGGGCCATTTAGGATTACCTAAGCTTTCCAAAAGTTCTTCATCCAAACCAAAATACTATTTTTAACATTTTATTAAAGGAATAGTTCAACAAAAAAATATAGCCACCCTCAGGCCATACAAGATGTACTGTAGATGAGTGTGTTTCTTCATCAGAACAGATTTGGAGAAATTAAGCATTTTTTCACTTGCTCATCATCAGCTATAGTGAATGGGTGCCGTTAGAATGAGTGTCCAAACAGCTGATAAAAACATTACAGTAAACCACAAGCAATCCACACGACTCAAGTAAAGCAAAAAGCTGCATGTTTGTAAGAATCAAATCCATGAATAAGATGTTTTTAACTTCAAACAGGCTTCCGGCTAAAATATGAGTCCTCTATCCACAATATTGCTTTTTTCCAGTGAAAAAAAGTTGTCTTGTCTGAATCGTGAGAGAACTATGCATAATTCAAGCACTATTTGCAAGCGAAAATGGTCCAAAGCATTTCTAAACAGATGGTCTTTGATGTGAGAGGACAACAGGGGGTGGACGTTTTCACTGGATGAAGCATTATTATGGATTATGGACTCATATTTTGGCCAGAAGCGACTGTTTAAAGTAAAAAAAAAACGTAATGATGGATTTGTTTCTTACAAACTCACAGCTTTTCACATCACAAGATTAATTGATGGACTGAAGTCATGTGGATTATTGTGACGTTTTTATCAGCTGTTTGGACTCTCATTCTGACGGCACCCATTCACTGCAGAGGATCCATTGGTGAGCAAGTGATGAAACATTGCTAAAACATTAAAAAGTCTTGGCTGTCTGTCAGCTCACTGCTGTCTGGCCAATGAGACTCAGGGTGGCTAAACACGCCCACTGACCGTCTGTCTCCCTGAATGGAAATCACACTGACATTTGTGACCCTCTTCCATATGTTCCATATTCCAATCGTTTTACAATATACAGTTATAGTTACTTTTACTTGATGTCACTTTTAAATAAAATTGACTTTAAATGTAAAAGTAAACAATTAAAAGTGTCATTAAAAAATATATTCTTCATAACTCATTAATAATTTACTTTTTAAAAAACGTTTGTCATTTGCAATGTATTTTTATATTTTGTAATGCCTTAGATTCAGAAAAACGAATTGGAACTGAATTTCACCCAAAAAAAAGAAAAAAAAGTGCTTGATAAACTGACTTGCTTGTAGACTCCCAGGGGCCTCACAACTTCATAGACATGGAATTGTAAGTGATGAGTCAGTGTGGGGGTTCCTGGCGTTTTATTGGTCATATCAGGTCTTACCCCGCCTCTCTTGACCAATAAAATGTCACTGATTTGCATGCGGTCCCGCACGGGAGGATAAAGACACACTTGTAGCGGTACTGATTTAAACTCTTGAGAGAAACTCTGGACACAAGATATCAAGCAGCTGCTACCCCCCAACTGGAATATTAACCTGCTGTAA
The DNA here is from genome assembly GCF_001515645.1 of Sinocyclocheilus grahami. NCBI lineage: Eukaryota > Metazoa > Chordata > Actinopteri > Cypriniformes > Cyprinidae > Sinocyclocheilus > Sinocyclocheilus grahami. Next base: position 142,823 of record NW_015505977.1, on the reverse strand, counting down.
CGCTGTAAATACCCGGATCTCAACGGCTTTTACGCTCAGTATAATAAGTTGTTGCATCCGTGATCATTATAATTATATTAATATGGGGAGAGTAAGCAGCGCTTGTTTTATATCTTGGATGTATTTGGTCTACATTTCCTCGGGTTTTGCCACTACGATTGAGCCAGCGAGTGAATTTACCACTTTTAGTAAGTATACGCTTATTTGTTTTATGAAATCATAGAATGAAAGTTGTTTATAAAGTTTAAATGTGTTAAAGTTACACGTTTCCGGTGCTTAACTGGAAGTCGAATAATAAATATCAGTAGTGACAAATATCAGAAAACGATCTTATTGCACCAGTATGACCGCATAAGTTATGTTGGAGGCATGACCTTATTTTACTGCATTTAAATTTGATACCGTTATGCATTTGTCATTTATACTTTTATATTTATAAATGATGTCTCAGAAAATAATTTTGGATGGTGCAAAATTTATTGTTAATTGTATTTTTTATTTATACAATTATATGTTATTTTATATACTGCATTATTATTTTTATGTCTTAAAAGACCATGTTTGGTGGTGCAAAAAATATTTTGGTAAAAAAAAAGTAATGTACATTTTGTTCTTGGGTTTTATTAATCTTTTGTATTTTTAAGTAGCATTTATTATTATATGGCACTTGTAAATGTCATTAATTCCTTCAAGTCTTGTTATGGTCAGTCTATTTTCATCCACTTTTACCTTTTAAAATATCTTCCAAGCTTGATGATTTGTAAACATTATCTATACATCTTAATAGTATCTAAATAAATGGTAAACTTTGACTTTAATATATACGACACGGTAGTTATCATGTCAAACCGTTGTTTGAGACTTTGTTTACATGTATTTGACATGCCAGACCAGTCAGTTATGAACACATATTGAAGGACTTATAGCTAAACAATTTTTTATGTATAGTCAGTCAAGCACTGGGAAAGGATCCAAGCTTGCCATTTGGAAATAATTCCGCATATACAAAATAAGTGAAAAGTATAAGCACATGCAAGATAAGCTTCTTTACAACTTCAATAATTACATTTTTTATAAGCAGCTTACAAGTAAAAAGCATTTAATGTAGGCTGCACTTACCTTGCTTGCAGTTAAACTTGTTAATCTGGATTTTGACAGACAACATAATGGAAAATGCCACAGAATGGATGACGGACTTCAGTGACATTGAGTCCAAGTTTTCCTTCAGGACCAGCGAAGAACCTGAAGACGATCTGTGCTACATAGTTCCAGGCCAACCCGAAACCATCAAAGAATGTAACTTCAATCCAGACACCAAGACTTTCATAGTTATTCACGGATGGACGGTGAGTGTTTCTACTACACTTGTTGACAACATTGAGTGAATGTGCAAAACAGTCCAAAGCATGACGCCAATGATTTCGTCTCAGGTCACGGGTATGTTTGAAAGCTGGGTTCCCAAACTGGTAACAGCCCTGTATGATCGAGAGCCAACAGCCAACGTGATTGTAGTGGACTGGTTGTCCCGCGCGCAACAACACTACCCTACATCAGCTGCCTTCACCAAACTAGTGGGGAGGGATGTGGCCAAGTTTGTCAACTGGTTACAGGTATGTCAAACACTCAGAGGTGATTTGTTCTACGTCAAGATGAAGAGCATCAGATGAAGGTATAGAGTTTGTTTTATGCAGTAAACTTCATATTTTCTGGTTTCTTCATCCAGGCTGAGATTGACTATCCTTGGGAGAAGCTGCATCTGTTGGGCTACAGTCTTGGTGCTCATGTAGCAGGAATCGCTGGTCTTCTTACCAAACATAAAGTTAACAGAATCACAGGTAACTTGATGTTGTTTCCTAGGGTGTCACTTTTCTAATTTACCCATAAAAATGCATTGATCAACCATTAATGGACCAATCTTATTGTATCTTCAGGCATGGATCCTGCTGGCCCTAGTTTTGAGTACGCAGATGCCCAAAGCACTCTTTCCCCCGATGATGCCCTTTTCGTGGACGTTCTTCATACCAACACTCGCGGTTCTCCAGATCGCAGCATTGGGATTCAGAGGCCGGTGGGCCACATTGACATCTACCCCAACGGAGGAACCTTCCAACCTGGCTGTGACCTCCAGAACACTGTGTTGATGGTGGCCACCTCGGGTTTAAGAAGTACGTTCCCATTGTCCTCCTCAGACGTTCATCGATTTCAAATCACAAATACAAGCCTTAACGTTTCTCTTGGTTCTCCACAGACATGGATCAGATCGTGAAGTGCTCCCACGAGCGCTCCATTCACCTGTTCATCGACTCACTGCTGAACCAGGAGCAAGAAAGCATGGCTTACCACTGCAGCTCCAAAGACAGCTTCAACAAGGGCATGTGCCTCAGCTGCCGCAAGAACCGCTGCAACAAGGTGGGCTACGGAGTCAACAAAATTCGCACACGCAGAAGCAGCAAGATGTACATGAAGACCAGAGACGTGATGCCATATAAAGGTGAAGAGCACCAAAGTTTATGAAATTGATAAAACAAATAAAGAATGTATTTTATTTTTATGTAAATTTAGATTTTTAGATGATTTTTAAATTTTATATTAAAAATCCTTTCTAAATATAACCATCTTTCCACAGTTTTCCATTATCAAGTAAAGGTCCACTTCTTCGGCAAGACAAAATTAAGCTACACTGATCAGCCCATGAAGATCTCACTGTACGGAATCCATGGCGAGAAGGAAAATATCCCCTACATTATGTAAGTTAGCAGCATTTCCTGATTGATATGTCAGGACTTAGTTCACACTAGTTCTAAATTAACTACAAATGCCATGTTAAGATATTTACCAAGAACGATCTTGGACTTTCTTTGGTTTCAGTAATTTTTTATGGTACCAAAAAACAGGCCATGCAACTATTTTAGACCATGTTTTGCCTCAGATTGGACTCCGTCCTGAACTGAGATAACAGCGAAAGTGATAGAGATGTTTTTTTTAATCCACAGGCCTGCTTTGAACACGAACACCACCATGTCTTTCCTGCTGACCACGGACACAGACATCGGAGAGCTGCTGATGGTAAAACTTCTCTGGGAGAAAGACACCCTCATCAGCTGGCCATGGTGGAACCCCGATACCTTCCACATCCGCAAACTACGCATCAAATCAGGAGAAAGACAGTCTAAGTAAGCAGAGAGACATATTTTGACAACTTAAACATTGTTATATAATTATATGTAATATTATTTTTATATATTATATTGCCATATTGAATACACAGTTTTATCTTTATTACTACTGATGTGCATTTTTATTGCATCACATTTTTATTTGGTATTTTTATACCTTTAAAACTTGTGCAAAATTCAGATTGTATGTGTTTGTTTTTGATCTAGGATCGTCTTCAGTGCCAAAGAAGATGAATTTTCCTACCTTTCCCGTGGAGGTGAGGCCGCCGTCTTCGTGAAAGAGAAAGAAACCCAGTCGAGCCGCAAAAACCAGAGGTAAATTTCTATCTGCCATCTGCCCCATCTGTTGACACGGCTCCATAAAAGTGACCTTCCCTGCTCAGTTATTATGTTCCTGTTTTATTTGTTGTGGTGAGTTTTGTTTGACTAAACCCTGTGCACTTTACACTGGCAGATTGCACAAGTTGAAGATGCACGGAAGTTCGTTCAAACAGAGCACCGAGTAAAGACACGTCAAAATCCACCTCTGCTGGGATCTGGCAAGGAATCTGCCAGGGAAAACTGGAACGGTAGAGACAAAACCTTTCCTGAATATTCGGACTAGTAACCTTCACCCCACGCAAATCCAGAAACACATCCTGCAAGAAATCACATCTTAAAAATGTTGCTGCTGTGCAGTTTTAAAACAAAACAATCATTTTGGATACCACTCAAGACACATTACAGGTCATCTGAGATCTGGCTAGACAATCTTTCCTGCATCTTTAATCCATAAAAATGATCAAGTCTCCATGCAACATAGTTATGCAAGTAATCAGTTCCAGTCTATCTAAAAATGACTTGCACGTAGTTAAAATGTTTGGCTAGTTGTCCACCAAAGAGACTCTTCTTTTGGAGAAAGATTCCACTCGAAACATGTTACGGTTTATTTGGTTTATCAGTATTACTCTTGAAATTCCACTTAGTAACTAGGTTATTTAGCCGTTTGTTTGGTTGTACTGTGAATTAGGTTGTACCAGAGCAGTTTTGTAGCTATGCTAATCCTCTTTGCTTCAGTTCCAAAAGCAAAACTTTTAGATTTGTCTGTTGCAACCGAAAATCAGTCTGAATTGCTTTAACGAAAAAATGGGACCAAATCCTCTCTCTGCTGAATCAAGATGAAATTATTACTGTAAATATTTGTAATTGTCATTATATATACTTACAAACAGCTCGTTAAATGTCTACCTTTCTTTCATTTCTTGGGTTATTTTGTCTGGCACAGGTCACTTTAAAGGCTTTGCCTCCCTTTGATTCAGTATTGTTTGGTAAAAGAGCAAAATCAACAAACAATTCTGCTAATTCAATTGTGTTGTGTTTTTTTTGTCACTTCTTTCAATTCAGTTTTGTTTGGTAAAAGATAAAAATCAACAAACGATTCTGCCACTTTTGTTTTATTTCTCGTCACTCTCAAAGCAACAAAGATTGTTTCGTCTGCATTTTGAGAAAATAATGAGGCAACAAACGACTTTAGTTTATGCATGAGCCAGCCAAGAAGTAAAACAAGATGCATTTGATCTAAGAAATGTTGACAGTTGTCCAGGCCTGACAGGGTTGACTGCCCCACATAATAGCCACAAATACACCAAAACTGTTCCTTTTTCCTATTTATTAAATGTATATTTTTGTATATTAAGCACATAATATATGTATTCCATGTTTCTGAAGTGCTCTTGCCTTTTCTTTTGAATTATGTAGCCTCTCTATTTTTATAAACAAACGTTGACTGATTCAAGTCACTGGAAGGAAAAGAAATGATCAGCTGTGATCATATGAATCTATATGCCGTGCACTGTATGATGTCATTTTAATAAACATTATGTTACTGTATGTGAGCGCTTTGCATTTTTTATTTAAATCTTCATTTTATGTGCAAATGACATGCCTGCATTTAATTAGTATAATGTCATTTTTAAATCCTCTTTAGGAATGTTTTTGATATTTAACTTAAACAAATTGAAACTATTTTGAAATTGGCTGCAAATTTCACAGCATCAACAAAAATCTGGGACTTGACGTATTTGGCAGGGCCTTAATCTTTTTAGAATGTGTTGTTTATTTATATATATTAATCTAATCTAATAAAAAGTAATAAAAACCAAATAAAACAACCACCTGTCATTGTTTTGTTCACATTAGCTTCATTCATATAAGATGTTATGTGAATGAAGCTTCATCCATTCAAAAAACTTGTAAAAAAAAGAAGAAGAGTGAACTGACTCCCATTGTTTAATGGGAGAGCGACTCACGTGCAGTAGCCTCGAATCAAAACACAAGGAGTTTGTTTTTCAAGATCCCCTCCCCTTTTTCGTGGAAGAACAAGTTCTTGGAATGAAAATACAACATTCCAATACTTTGATTAGTCAGAACCTTCTGCAAGAGACTGTTGTGAAATTTCAGCGTTACATTTTTGGAATATACCATACTTCTGCCAGTTTATCACATTAAGGAATAAAAAAGTTAGAAACAGAGATTTAAATGAAGACTTTGATATACCACTATTCTTCTTAGAAATCATATTCAAGCTCCTCTGAGTTACGGTGGACAATGATTTCTAGAAGCCTTTCAATCTGCTAAAGAACATGTGACAGGTTATTAGTTATGTTTTTGTTCTCTAAGAATATTCTGGATAAAACCAGCAATTCTGCCTGATCCTTGTTATAACAAATGGAAGGAATGACCACAGTGCAGATGTCACTGAGAGTTTTGGCAGGGTCTGAGTGTTATAGTATGACTATGACACAATGCATGCAAAGAGCACTGAGGGTATTGGCACATAATGAGTTACAAGTCTTTGTTCTCTCAAATGTCAAGTAAAGAGACTTTACTTTTCTCTTTCCTCCATGTTGAATGAATTAATTGCATGAATACTGACATAACCTATGTCAATTTTCATGACATAACAATTTGTTGCCACCAAAGGTCAGTTTGAAGTGAAGGGTCTAAAACCTGTCTTGAGTCATTTACATAGTTATTCAACCTATAAGCTTTAGATTCAAACTAGAGATCTGCGCAGTTTCATAGGAATATGTGAAGTGAGACAAACGCATAACAAATTTATAAAAATAAGTTTAAAACATGGTTTTAAATCGAACAATAGATAGAATGATAAATAGAACAATTGATAGAATGATAGCTAGATAGATAGAACAATAGAACGATAGAATGATAGAACGATAGAACGATAGATAGAACGATAGAACAATAGAACGATAGATATAGATAGATAGCACGATAGATAGATAGATAGATAGATAGATATAGATAGATAGATAGATAGATAGATAGATAGATAGATAGATATAGAACGATAGAACAATAGAACGATAGATATAGATAGATAGCACGATAGATAGATAGATAGATAGATAGATGGATATAGATAGATAGATAGATAGAATGATAGATAGATAGATAGATAGATAGATAGATAGATAGATAGATAGATAGATTGATAGATAGATATTTAGATAGATACAGTGGGGCAAAAAAGTATTTAGTCAGCCACCAATTGTGCAAGTTCTCCCACTTAAAAAGATGAGAGAGGCCTGTAATTTTCATCATAGGTATACCTCAACTATGAGAGACGAAATGAGAAAAAAAATCCAGAAAATCACATTGTAGGATTTTTAAAGAATTAATTGGTAAATTCCTCGGTAAAATAAGTATTTGGTCACCTACAAACAAGCAAGATTTCTGGCTCTCACAGACCTGTAACTTCTTCTTTAAGAGGCTCCTCTGTCCTCCACTGGTTACCTGTATTAATGGCATCTGTTTGAACTTGTTATCAGTATAAAAGACACCTGTCCACAACCTCAAACAGTCACACTCCAAACTCCACCATGGCCAAGACCAAAGAGCTGTCAAAGGACACCAGAAACAAAATTGTAGACCTGCACCAGGCTGGGAAGACTGAATCTGCAATAGGTAAGCAGCTTGGTGTGAAGAAATCAACTTAGATAGATAGATATGTTCTATAAATATGTTCTAAGAACATTTTGCTAACGTTCAATACGTTCTAAATAATTTCTAAATGTTCTATGTACGCTCAAAATGACTAATTTTTAAATGTTTTAAAAACTTTTTTTGTTGTTGTTATATGAACATTACAGGAACATTCTATGGAAATGTTACTTTTTGAATGTTCTCAGAACTTTCTGAATCAAGTAGTAAATAACATTACACGTAAAAATTTGTTTCCACTGTTATGCCGATGATACTCAACTATATATCTCAACAAGACCAGATGAAACTTCTAAATTATCTAAGCTAACAGAGTGTGTTAAAAATGTAAAAGATTGGATGACCAATAATTTTCTCCTATTAAATTCGGATAAGACAGAGATATTACTTATTGGACCAAAAGACAGTACACCGAATCTCGTGGATTACAATTTGCAACTAGACGGATGTACGGTTACTTCCTCTACAGTCAAAAATCTGGGTGTTATATTAGATATCAACTTGTCTTTTGAAAATCATATTTCTCATGTTACAAAAACAGCATTCTGCCATCTTAGAAACATTGCCAAGTTACGAAACATGTTACCTGTTTCTGATGCAGTTCATGCATTCATGACCTCTAGACTGGACTATTGTAATGCACTGCTAGCTGGTTGTCCTGCATCTTCAATAAACAAGCTACAGATAGTCCAAAATGCAACGGCTAGAGTCCTTACCAGGTCAAGAAAATATGATCATATTACCCAATTTTACAGTCTCTGCACTGGCTACCAATTAAGTTCCGTATCAGTTACAAAATATGATTACTTGCCTATAAGGCCCTTAATGGGTTAGCTCCTGCATACCTAACTAGTCTTGTACCACGCTACAATCCATCACGCTCCCCAAGGTCGCAAAACTCTGGACATTTGGTAGTACCTAGGATAGCAAAGTCCACTAAAAGAGGTAGTGTCATTGCCAACAAAGGGTATATAACAAAGTATTGAGATGAAATTTTGTTATTGACCAAATACTTATTTTCCACCATAATTTGCAAATAAATTCTTTAAAAATCCTACAATGTGATTTTCTGGATTTTTTTTTCTCATTTTGTCTCTCATGGTTGAGGTATACCTATGATGAAAATTACAGGCCTCTCTCATCTTTTTAAGTGGGAGAACTTGCACAATTGGTGGCTGACTAAATACTTTTTTTCCCCACTGTAGATAGATATGTTCTATAAATATGTTCTAAGAACATTTTGCTAACGTTCAATACGTTCTAAATAATTTCTAAATGTTCTATGTACGCTCAAAATGACTAATTTTTAAATGTTTTAAAAACTTTTTTTGTTGTTGGTTATATGAACATTACAGGAACATTCTATGGAAATGTTACTTTTTGAATGTTCTCAGAACTTTCTGAATCAAGTAGTAAATAACATTGCACGTAAAAATTAGTTTCCACTGTTATGCCGATGATACTCAACTATATATCTCAACAAGACCAGATGAAACTTCTAAATTATCTAAGCTAACAGAGTGTGTTAAAAATGTAAAAGATTGGATGACCAATAATTTTCTCCTATTAAATTCGGATAAGAC
>NW_015505977.1:133060-134030 GCF_001515645.1 Sinocyclocheilus grahami | reverse complement strand
TAGCTCCTGTGTACCTAACTAGTCTTCTACCACGCTACAATCCATCACGCTCCCTAAGGTCGCAAAACTCTGGACTTTCGGTAGTACCTAGGATAGCAAAGTCCACTAAAGTAGGTAGAGCTTCCCAAACTCTGGAATAGACTTCCTGATAACGTTCGGGGTTCAGACACACTCTCTCTGTTTAAATCTAGATTAAAGACACATCTCTTTGGCCAAGCATTCAAATAATGCATCTCATAATCTTGTACTGCAGTTATATCTGATCAAATGCACATTATTACTCTTTAGCTTGGGTTGAACACGACACTTTTGCTTGGGTGGAACAGTAGCTACGCTAATTATGTCTCTATTTGTTTCTCTGTTTCTGCTGGGATTAACATCCCGTGGTAACTAGGATTTACACAAGCTTCAGTCTGGATCCAGAACACCTGAGAAGAGATAATGCCAACCCCTCAGAGGACCTCAGATGATGCCAACCCTGAAACAACATACAGAACTACCACATTTTGCTAGAAGTTTGATTGCATCATATAATAATTGCTGTTAATAGTGTTCATCGTCTGTTTTATTAGGTCTTAAATTGATTTTTCCGTACATTTCTGCCATATGTACATTAACTGACAGTCACCACTAAATATTGTAGAAACTTAATTTGCTGTAAAGCTGCTTTGCAATGATTTGTATCGTGAAAAGCGCTGTACAAATAAACTTGACTTGACTTGACTTGACGTACGTCAAACTAACACGATAAAAAAAAACTTTTTCATCAATGATGTATAATGTTTTTGTGCTAACATTTTTAGAACATTATTAAAGACCAGATAACTGCAATCAAATGTTCTATTAATGTTACTGCAAGAACATTTGTTCATAACTTGGGGAGAACCTTGCCAGATAGATAGATAGATAGATAGCTAGCTAGATAGATAGCTAGATAGATAGATAGATAGATAGATAGATAGATAGATAG
>NW_015505977.1:120142-132881 GCF_001515645.1 Sinocyclocheilus grahami | reverse complement strand
GATAGATAGATAGATAGATAGATAGATAGATAGATAGATAGATAGATAAATAGATGTTCTCTCTCCTCTCTCCTGTTCACCTCTCCTTTTTCACTCCATGAAAGAAAGAAGACCACATGGATCTGAAATGATCCGAAAGTGAGTAGGACAGAATTTTCATATTTGGGTAAAAGAAGGTCAGTTCAATGTGAAAACTGCATGTTTTATTATGGTAAAGAACCTCTTGAGAGGTTGCTCTTTAAACAAATGCGTGACCGTATTACCCCGCCTGTGGGCTGAGACCAATGGCTCTCTTACTAGTGCTATTTAGTAACTAAACTGAAGTCCGAGTCTCAGATTTCATTAGCGAGTACTCAAGCAGCATCGGGCGTTTGCGAATATTTTCATTTCTCCGTTTATGTTGAACGGAGCGCGTTCTCTCTCCTCTCTCCTGTTCACCTCTCCTTTTTCGCTCCATGAAAGAAAGAAGACCACATGGATCTGAAATGATCCGAAAGTGAGTAGGACAGAATTTTCATATTTGGGTAAAAGAAGGTCAGTTCAATGTGAAAACTGCATGTTTTATTATGGTAAAGAACCTCTTGAGAGGTTGCTCTTTAAACAAATGCGTGACCGTATTACCCCGCCTGTGGGCTGAGACCAATGGCTCTCTTACTAGTGCTATTTAGTAACTAAACTGAAGTCCGAGTCTCAGATTTCATTAGCGAGTACTCAAGCAGCATCGGGCGTTTGCGAATATTTTCATTTCTCCGTTTATGTTGAACGGAGCGCGACAGGTGAGGATCACAAGCGCCCAAAGGTTACGCAGAAAAGACATGAACATTTTGTCATTCCAATGCGTTTGGTGGCTCGTATTAAGCTTCATTGGTCTGTTCGTCGCTGCTCTGGAGAAAGAAATCTTCTCCAACGACCTCTTTGGTAAGTTTGAAATGTTAGTTGTTGCGCTGTGAGAAACGCATTCGGATAACCTGAGGCGTTATTTTATTTGGACGCGACGCGATTCTTTAATTTGTAATGTCTGTGTTTTCAATCCCTACCGCAAATCCTGCATTTATGATGGGAAAACTTTAATATCCGGCATCTGTCTGAGCTTTTAAATCCATGAATTAGCCTGTAGAAGGCACCGGTGCCCTTTTACTAAACATTTTTTCGAGTCGACTTGGATGTTAGATATTTTATGGAGGATTTCTTAAAAGTACATTTCAAGTTCATACTCATCACAAGGTAGCCTAATCTTCAGAGCAATCTGATATCCCATCGATTAAAGGTGTGATAATTGGGCATAGTAAGCATATTATGGCTCCACCCACCTATTATGTCAGCTGAGCTGAACTGTGGAAATATTTATTGTATAATAATATTATATTATATTATAAGCATGCCAAGTATATACAATTTTAAACCTAATGTTTATTATTCCATATTTTATTTGATATTATGTATATATTATTTTTAATTAAATATTACATTTTTAATATATTTTTTCTTTTTAAAATTTCAGTTTTCATGTGAGATTGTCAATTAATGCCTTCCATTCAAATGTTATTTTAATGGGCTTTAATAGCTATTTAAATACAATTAATGATAATTTTTTTATTTTAATAGTATATCTTAATATATTATATTTACATACAGTTTTATAATCATAATGAAGATTTTTTATAATATTTATAATTACAAAATAATTTACATATTTTTTATTTCATATACATTTAAATTTGACTTTTTACAATGTTATGCGTCACTTTCAGTGTATTTCATGTATTTTTAATTTTTATTTTATTTATATTAATTTTTATTTGAATATTTTTCAGTGACCAATGTTGATATTATATTTTTGCATGCTCAGTTTTATAATTCTAATATTATAGAATTGTAAAATACTTCTTAAAAGGATTTTAAAAAGTACTTTTTAAAAATTTGATATTGCATTTTTACGTTGACTTTTTAATGTATTTTATTTAAAGTACATTTTAATAGAACTATATTACTTTTTCAATCTTTACATAGATAATTTTCTGGAGGATCTACGAGACCTGTCAGATGTCAACAAAGCCAGTGTCAGGTTTTCTCTGAGAAACCCGTCCCAACCAGATGACGACGTGTGTTACATTGTGCGTGGCAAACCAGAGACTCTCAACAGCTGCAACTTCAAAAACACTTCAAAAACCTTTTTGGTCATTCATGGGTGGACGGTAAAGAAGCAACAGTTACAAGCATTCCATAAATTCAGCTGATTCTTTCTCAATATGTTAGTGTTAAATTAGCTCTTTTCCCCTAGGTAAGTGGATTGTTTGAGAGCTGGGTTGAGAAACTAGTTGCCGCACTTTATAACAGGGAGAAGGATGCCAACGTCATTGTTGTGGACTGGTTGGACACGGCACAGAACCATTATGTGGTGGCAGCACAAAACACGAAGATGGTGGGACAAGAGACTGGACTGTTCATAGACTGGTTAGAGGTTTGTGTTAGCAAATCAAATCAAATCAAATTACACATACTGCTATTCTAGGTTTTTATTTGCCATCATTGTGCCCAATTCATAAGGAGACTGCCAGGTTTCCTCTGGAGAAGTTGCACCTCATTGGCTACAGTCTTGGTGCCCACGTTGCAGGTTTTGCAGGAAATCATGCAACCAATAAAGTTGGACGAATCACAGGTAGGTTAATTAGTGTTCCTGTGGAAATAAATCTTAGAACAGGTCTTAAACACCATATGGGACAACAATTTGATTTTTTGCAGGTCTAGACCCAGCTGGACCAGACTTTGAAGGGGTCCACGCCCATGGACGGCTGTCCCCAGATGATGCCCATTTTGTAGATGTCCTCCACACATTCACCCGAGGTTCCCTGGGTCTCAGTATTGGCATTAAGCAGCCAGTTGGCCATGTGGATATATACCCTAATGGAGGAAGCTTCCAGCCTGGCTGCAACATGAGAGGAGCGCTGGAGAAAATTGCCAGTTATGGAATACTTGGTAAATACAATTATCTGGGATATTCAATTAAAGTTCCCCCTATTATGCCACGTCCAATACTGCCTTTCATGCAGTGTGTAATGTTGCTGTATGTGAATGTAAACGATCAGCAAAGTTGTAAAGCCGAAAGTGCACAATAAATAAAGTTAATGTCTCCCAAAATAAAGAATCGACTCTGTACAGCCTAAACGAGTTGTTAGTAATTCGAATCCCACTTCCGTGATGGCTACAGGTCACGAAGTAACACATTTGCATAATTCCCGCCTATGTTCTACGTTGGTCGGCAGCAAACAACTTGGCCCACTGCCCACAAACTTATATTTTCTATCGAGCGTTCAAAATACAGAACTATGGCAATGGGTGTATCGTTTCAGATGCACTGTACCCAGTAGACCAATCACAACAGACTGGGCCATCTGACCAATCAGAGCAGAGTAGGCTCACAGAAAGGAGGGTTTTAGAGAGACTGAATCTTTGAACTGCTTCGAACGAATCGTTTGAGAATCGCTGGAAAATGAGGTGATATTAAATGCATATTTTGAGAAAACAAAAGCGTTTTTTGACCTTGCATGCATGTAATCCTATTGTAGGAGACTCCCAAAACAATATTAGGAACCTTAAAAATGGCATAATAGGGGCACTTTAAATTCTAATTTATTTGTGTAGCGCTTTTCACAATGACATCTACAGTACGTGTTTGCTCACTATTTACCACAATATTTCCTCAAAATACATGGTAAGATTACGTATACATGCACATGGGGCCACTGGTTGTTGAATTTGTTGATTGATGAAAAGTTGATTGTAGCATCATAGAAATTTGACACACATTATGTAATATTTGAAAATCTAAATGTTTTAAACATTGTATATTTTTAAATAAAATACATTTTAATTTAAGTAAATAAATTCTTATTTTTAATCAAATAAATACTGATTTGTCATAAATCTGAACAACACTAAAAAGTAATTAAATACATGAAAATAATACAATATAATAAATTATAATAATAAATAAATCAAAATGTAAAATATATAAATGTTTCTTATTTTTGAATTAATAATGCTGATTTGTTGAAAATGCTAATAGCACTAAATAAAATATTCACTTAAACACACAAAAAAAGCATTTTACATGTTTGAATACATTTTAAAATAATACAATTAATACATTTATACATATTTTTTATTAAGAATTTAATTCTGAATTATTTTGCTATGAATAAAATAATACTGCATTCTGCACTGAACATTTGTCTGATAAAAATGCCTGTTATTTGTAACTTTCCCAAAGATGGAAAAAGATTAGTTATGTATCAGGAGTAGGTTGTGTGTGTCACATGTTTCATAATCTGGCTTTCTAATCTGTTTTGGCAACCTTTCTACAATGAAATCATTCATCATCACTGCTAAAAACCTGATTATTTACATATATGACTTAAAAGATCATATTTAAGTTTAAAATCATATCAATTATGTTTCATTAATATCCTTAGCCTTAAATAATGCTATCAGATGCGAGCATGAGCGGTCCGTCCACCTGTTCATCGACTCCCTGCTGAATGAGGAAGAAGCTAGCAGAGCGTACAGCTGCGGGAGCAATGACATGTTCGACCGCGGCATGTGCCTCCAGTGTCGCAAGAACCGCTGCAACACCGTGGGCTATGACGTCAGCAAAGTTCGTAAGGCAAGAAGCATCAAGATGTTCACCAAAACACGAGGCTCCATGCCGTTCAGAGGTCAGTGTCAAGTTTCAGAGAAGGAATTTTGAAACTGTAATTTAAACAATAGTTTTGTTGGCTTTTAGTTTTAGCGGGAGTTCAGACAATACCGTTTTCAATTAAAAATGAAAACCCTTTTATGCGTTTCGGCCGTTCATTTACACGTCAATTGCATTTTGGGGAACTTAAAAAGCACATTTTTGAAAATGTGTTTTAAAGTGCATGGTTTTGAAAATGATACAATTATCACCTCCACGTAAATTATAAAAATGTGAATTTGTGAAAACCGTTACATCATGCGCACGCGTATTACATGCGTATTACATGTTCAGTCTATGCATGCACGAGTTTCTTTACAAAGTGACATTGCCAACTACTGTCCCGGTATACATAATACAGCATTTTTAGTAATTTTCGCGGATCCGTGTGAACAAGGACCATTTTGACAATTTTGTCGTCTATATGCGAATCTTTTCAAAAACTCAAGGGGGGAAAAAAATCAATTTTTTAGTCTTTAACTAAAAAAATGTTAAATGTTGCCTTGGCAGTTAGCTGATTTTTTATTTCAAGTTTTTTTTTATTTTATGGTTTTAGTTTTAGTTAACGATAATATCCCTGGCTGTGGGACGCTAAAACATTTATTCATTTTTTTTATTTTCAGTTTTCCATTATCAGCTGAAAATCAACTTCCTTGGGAAAATAAATCAATTAGCGATGGAGCCAGCACTGACAGTCTCACTTTACGGTACCAATGGTGAAGCAGAAGATCTCAAGTTGAACATGTGAGTAATCAAAAGATTATATCTTCTTAACGATCACTATATAGTGTGCATACGAGTCAAATTCCGTTTGCTAATTATCTTCACTAACTTCATCAAGCAGACAGGAGAAGATCACCCCCAATAAAACTCACTCATTCCTCGTGGTAACCGAGAAGGACACTGGAGATCTTCTGATGCTGAAGTTTAAATTGGAGGAGTCCACATCCTCTTTACTCACTCTGCTCTCCTCGTGGTGGTATGGAGATTCTGCCAATTCTGGCATACAGGTCCATAAAATCAGAGTCAGAGTTGGGGAGACACAAAAGAAGTATGTTTCTAAGATTTTTACTTGATATAGTGAGCATAAAAAGCTTTTGGAGACAGTTTTTCTACATAAATTAGAACTTAATACTGTTTTATCATTTCAAACAAATTTTCGCAAAATATTTTGGTGGAAAATGTAGCTTTCTTCACAATAAAAGACACCTGATCTGATGTTTTATTTCTCAGTGCATTAACATTCACGCAATTTTAAAAGCTTTCATTCTTCATTTTTTAGGATTGTGTTGTGTTTGAAAGATCCCCAAACAGGAAGTTCAACTCAGGACGTTGCATTTGTGAAATGCAAGGAGCCATGGAGGTCTTTATCTAAAAGGTAACAATAGCTATAATTGTCTATAATAGAATTTGGCAAATATCTTTACATTTAATCTAAAATAGTTCTCATAACTACAATTTTCTTTGTTCCAACACAGGCCCAAATTGAAAAGCCAATGAAAGGATTTACAAGTGATTTTGATAAAGCATTTCAACACATGTATTTATACAGCTTTTATTTATTAAGACTGCAACTGCACTGACTGTACTGTATTGGATATATGATGTGTTGCTATGAATGTGATTCATGCAAATAGATTGTGGACTTTTGTGCTAGGGTAAGCCATAGGCTTGAAAAGCCTTGAAATGTGATCGATTTTATTGAATAATATTGGATTTGTGTTTGAAATTGCATTTGTAATGATGATGCTACTTTTCAAGCATTGTCTATTATCTGTTTTACGAAATAATTGAAGCATTTTGTATGAAATTATAATCAACAAGTTTTACAGTATTGATCCATTTAGCCTACCGTTGTTTTTTGGCGAATTTTCGTGGGCAAAATCCAGTCACTTCAATAGGAATCCATGTGATTAAGAATATCACGTGAGGGCAAAATATTTCCACACAGACATTTCATAATGGGTTTGTCTCACAAATTCATCATGTTAACAGTGTTGCCAACTTAGCCATTTTGTTGCTAAATTTAGCAACTATCCTAGCAACATTTTTTTCCAAAAGCACCAAGCAACAAATTGAGCTATTTTTCAAATTTATTTGGCAACTTTTAGAAACTTTTGATACTATATTGAACTATAAAAAGGTGCACATCTTGAATCTAAATTACACAAAAAGAGGAAACCAAAATTCCTAGCAGTACACATATCACTTGAATTATGTTAGATGCTATTTGCAATTGTTTAATTTAATTGAAATGAATAATAATACTAATATTGAATAATTGTTCATTTATGATACACCTTGTTAGTAGCTTGTTCCTGCGAATACGGAAAATTCCTCCATTTTAGTAGATTGTGCCCTATTTTTACAGACTTTTCTTAGAGTATAGCATACTGACTAACTACTAATACACTGCTTAAAAGTATAATTGTTCAGAATGTCTAGTTTTGTTAACTGGGTAATAAAAAAACTTAAATTTGTAATCGTTCAAAAATGTGTACGTTTTCAATAATTCAATGAATGTAAAAATAGTTATTTATATTTTAATATCATATTATGCATTTATATTATTTTACGTACAAATCTAAATTAACATATATAAAATATATTTTTTGCTGAAATTTGATATAGTGTCAGTTTTGCATTGCGATTATATAATGACGTCATCGCGCAATGACATCACAACGTAATTTACCAACAAATCAACCTATACCTTTAGCAACTTCCCCTGAAAATGAGTTGGCAACACTGCGTGTTAAAGCTACTTGATTTGAAAGTTACGTTTGTTTCAGCTGTTTGAACATTGCTACCCTATAAGCAATGGACCTTTTAGCCCACAAAATTTGTCTTGAGCATGTCCGGATAAAATATTATTAGGTAAGAAACAGTGGTTTACTTTTCACTGATCTGTCAACAAGGACAACATTGATGGTACCTTTTCTCTGAGGAAAATTTAAACACAATATCATCCCTGCTGAACAAAATAAATAACCTAAAGAAACAATAGAAACAATCACAGAAATTCTAATGGTTTTCACTACAAATACCATTGCAAATAATCAGCAATTAACCATTAAAAAATGGTTTCCTGTAGTGTGTTTTGGGACATAGTGTATTCCATTAAGATTTTTTTAACAAGCCACCAATAGAAGTTGACCAATTACCAGTAGAGACCCAAAGGGACCATTACAGTTTCCATTAAAACCAATACAATTCCCATTATAACCAGTAAAACCATTACAAATTCTGCAATGGTTTCTTTTTTTCCCCAGCAGGGATTACTTAAAATCTTGAATGCTTTATGTTGTTTGAGCAAAAGAAAAAATTGCATCAAGAAAACACCTGTTAAATGCCAAATAAATAAGTAATGTGTTATTATTGGTACCTTTTATCTTTTATATCTTTTGCACTTTAAATCGATAATTGACTTACCTAGGCATACTGTAACTGACATTTATTCTGTCAACTGCATCGTACAAACTGCTACAACACTTTACACATTTTTTTTTAAATAATGTATTGTACTGTACATCAATTAAGTACATTTTACATAACTGTAAATGTGTTAAAAAAGTCATCAAATTATATCTTTGATCTAAACATATGCCTTTTTTTAATGTCTTGAAATCTGAACTTGAATGTTTTATACATTTATTTTGCGTTTTCCTCCTAATTTCTTGACACACATATTACTCATTATATACAATTTAACTATTTTAATTATTTACACATATCATTGAACATGTTAAAACAACATCAAATAATGTCCTATTAAATGGATCTTGACCTTTTTTTTTTTTACCTCATTCGAGCTTAAATGTCACTTAGTTCTTAGTGCTTATCATGGTATCCCCTCTCAAGGACGACATGACGAGATAAAATCGTGAAAGCAAATCCAGCAGCTCAAACAAAGTGGCGTCGTGAAATCACTCATCATAGCCAAAAGTTTGCGAAACACTAAATTTGAACCTTGCTGATATCGTTCTGACCCTGTAATTTCCGGAGGAAACAAATGACCAGAGACAACCATAAGTAAGCCATTCATAGGTTAACATACTGTAACATTTTTATTGTACCTTGCCCAAAAACATGTTGTCTTTGTTAGATTTTCATGAAGTCTCATGTTCTTGGATTTCTTTTAAATAAACATAGGCAACATTGTGTACAAAGTTATTGAGAGCACAATGATTTATAGTTGAAAAGCTGGACAGTATTCAATTCTCAAATCAGCAGTGGAGTTAAAATAACTTTGTAATGGCCAATGGTGTGAGACACATGGCTGGAAGAGGCGAAGTAAACTCAAATCATGTTTGGACAGATGCAGTTGACTCTCAGCTGTGCATCTGAACAGGCTTTAGTGATCAGTCAAATGTTTTAAACATTCAAAAGTAGCCACAAAAGCAATGCTTTCTTGCTTGCAGGGAGTGTTTTTTGCCAGTTGGAAGGCTCCAAGTGGAGAGATGTTTACCTGTCGTCATCAATCTCAAGTGGCTGTCCAAAAATACAGATAGTTCCGGCCATTATTGCTGAGATGGCGAGAATACCCAGAAGTATTGCCCACCAATGTGCCTGCAAATGAGAAGAGAGGAGTTTCAAATAATAGCAAACATATATTCACTAGAGTGTTTCTAGCTTGCAGTTATGCAGTTAGGGTTCTCTGGGTTGTTCCTTATTGGTCCATTTGGTTTTGGTGCCCAAAATATGTATCCTTGGAAATTTTGACAAATGTTAAAGCAAAGTCCTACTACTGTACACAGGACTAGTGAGGACATCTCTGCAGTAAAGGCAATAAGGGAAGATGGTAGCGCACTATAATAGACCAAATAATAACAACAAACCTTCATCCAACCGGCCAGGTCATCAAACTCATCCAATTTCAGGAAAGAATTCTTAAGCCTTGCAATTGGGCCATCGGCATCTAGGATTCGACACACTTTGAACCTGTCGCAGTAGCCTCGGTTTCCAGAGCACGGAGCCCCAGGAACCAAAGCCACATGTTTCCCACTAAAGTAGTGCAAAAGAACCGAAGAAGTGGTGCTTGCACAAGTATTAGGTTTATCTATGGAGAGAAAATACCAAAGAAGAAAAATACAAGTCAGATACAAGAACATATGCACTTTATTTACAAATTTATGGAGCAGTAATGTCAGCGCAAACGGTCCATTAAAACAAATGGCTGTTTATGCATCTAATTTATTTGGAGCAGTAAACACGTTCTGTTGTGGCGGAACATTGTGGTTACCTCTCTGCTGGCAGCACATGTGGCACTTTTCCATCCTGTTCTCTCCCAGGCAGTCACACTGCACCATCTCATACAATGCACAGAGAGACAGGCCACATTCCTGTGTCATCAAGCCACAAGACATTGGTTATAGAGGACGTAACTTTGTGTGATAGGATAATAGGCAAAATATGCCCAATTTGCATGATTACTATGCTCATTAAGCATGAATAATTCCATGTGCTCAGTTCCCAACCACATACTGATCATCCCAGAAAAGCAATTATTTTGGTTTATCTTGTCTTTTAATTTCTTCCTCCCACAAATATATATTTATGACAATATAATGTTTTTTATGACTTTGGCCCAAGAAACAAATAGTCTGTTTTCAATTAAATCACATATTTGTATTACATAATATGTCCTCAAGGCTGTTCTGACTTTTGTAGAACTCAAATATGTTGTTTTATTGTATTTTGAATAGCAGAAAAATGCATGAAATCATATTTTGACAAACATCAAATCTGTTTGAGACCGGTATAAAATCTGGATGAATCTGAATGGTCCAATCAGAAACCAATGTAAATATGTAGATAGAATGAATATGGATTACACTGGACTGAAAGAAACCAAATATCAGATTTTATCAATTACAAAATGCAGATAGCAAGTTCTAAATATTACAATCCAAATCAGAATAGTACATAGTCAAAAAATAGCCATATTGTCAATAGCTTTGTTTCCATCACCCTGTTTTTATGCGCATTTTGAAGTATCGCATTAGAAACGAGTGATGATAATGGCAAATTTCGGATAAAAATCCCTTAATTCGCAAAAAAGTTTTTACGCTCGCTTGAGGTGGTTTTTGATTTGTGCGAAAAAGGGTTCATGTGAATAAAAGGAGATGGAAACGCATTTGCTGAGTAAATTCCTCCATGCGCATCAAAAAAAGTCATGTGACTGCGCTAATGGGACGGCAAAACCTAACCAGTGGACCTATCGTTCCTCAGCATCTGAAATGTTATGGTCATTTTGAAATGTCTGAGCAAAGTCTGTCATCAACGTATTTCTGTATAATTGCCTCCCAGAATGGTTACACGACTGCATTCCCAAACAGCAGCATCCACCTCCGAAAGCAAGGACCGCATTTATTTTTGTTTCGTCTGCTCGCTCTGAGGCGCAAGTAATTTATTATATAGGCCTATGAAAATTATTATATTCAGGGGTTTCTCCTACTTTGATATACAGCCTATCGCCAGTTCTACCAGTAAATGACGATTTTGTTCTCTTTGACTAGTTGGATGGGAGCGGTGCTTATTTGCAAATGTTTTATGTGATATTTCAATTTTGCGCATTAGTTAAATTCGCAACTTTGGATGGAAACACGGCTACTGTTGGACATACCCCATTAAAACAGACACGTGTACCATCACTGCATATTGTCATGTCTGGCTTGGCGGCGGGTTCTGGACATACAGCAGAGGAACCGGTGCATACACTTCGGTTGCGACACTCAGATTGGCGTTCACACATCAGCCCAAATTCCTTGAAGACACAATGGGAGCTGCAGCATAGACCCTGGCTAGGACTGTGACAGATA
The DNA here is from genome assembly GCF_001515645.1 of Sinocyclocheilus grahami. Lineage (NCBI taxonomy): Eukaryota > Metazoa > Chordata > Actinopteri > Cypriniformes > Cyprinidae > Sinocyclocheilus > Sinocyclocheilus grahami. The sequence goes on along the minus strand of NW_015505977.1, from coordinate 121,325 downwards.
TAAGGGAAACAGTTACTAATGATCATATTCAAAACGGTAGATTTAGTGTACCATAATCAGTTCAGGCATTATTAGGCCCAAACCCAAATAGTACTGTTTATGTAGACATAATTTACAAATTTCCATCAAGTCCACAAGAGGGTTGGAGTTAACCTCCTTGGAGGTCGGCGGTAGTCCTTCCAAACCAGAGGGGTCCAAACCAGCTCCAGGAGAGATTTGTTCCAATTCACCTGCTTAGTTTCAAATAATCCTGAGGACCTTGATTAGCTCGTTCAGGTGTTAAATTGACAGTAGCTAAACTATTCAGGTTGGCACCTGCAGTAGCTGGATTGGAGGTTCCTGAAATAACGTATCAAGATTGTCATTTAAGGGCTCAAAAAGGAACTCACTAGCACCCCAAGCAATATAAATACATCCTTCTGGAAAGCCTGCACTGTTGCACTCTTCGCAGTGGTCTACTATCCAACAGTCGATTCGACATTATGACACCAAGGCATGGACCACAAGGGTTGAAGGTGCTATTTGGAACCTTACAGTAAAGAAATTTAATTTCTCCAAAAAGTCTACAGGTCATTCTGACACAAAATGGATTGATACAAACCTGCATTGTTTTTCGAGCTTCAGTCGACATTCAATGCCTGCAGGTTCCTTTGAGCTGTAACAGCATGGATCACTTTCATCATGGCCCACGTCACATTCTTCCCCCTCTTCTACTATACGGTTTCCACAAATGGGATGCTCACTCACTGACAAGACAAAACAGGTACATCTTCAGCCAGTTAAGTTTACCTCAAGCCCTGATCAGCCATGGAGATAAAGCCCATTGAAGGTGAGATTTAGGACTGAGACGAGCTAAAGTTCATTAGCATATCTATCCCATCCCAGAATCTGTTAAGGCATCTTACCTACAAAGCATTTGTCCTTCTTGATATTCAGAATGCGACTCATGTGCCGCAGGCTGCAGGGGGAGAACTTGTCGCTGTTCTCCTCGATCTTGTAGGAGGCTTGAGGGAACATCAAGAACCTGCCTTTGTCACCGGTGATCTCCAGGCCTCCACAGTCAGAACCCTCATCATGCTGCGTAAAATGTAGATTGGGAGTCTCAAACTAAAACGATCTACTACTAGTTAGTTGTTCTCCTCCATTGGGGATAAATTAAACAGTTGCAACAACAATTGTAAAA
>NW_015505977.1:104866-120002 GCF_001515645.1 Sinocyclocheilus grahami | reverse complement strand
AAAAAGCCAACCCAGAAGTTTGTAACACCTTGGTTCCCTCAACAAAAACTAAATGATTTTTCCATTGTTTTTTAAAAAAACAATAAACTCTGTGACCAACAAATGTTTGTGATTCTCAATGTTCATCACATTTAGTTTTGTTTGTAGAAATTCTGCAGAAATGTTAACAGGAATCCACACAATCTGCAATTTCATTTGAGGGACATCTGCCCCCAATACATTTCCAAATTCAAATTCAATGAACCGTTAACACTGGACTTTGACATGTTTACCAATATAAAGCTGCTTATTAGCTAAATGTTCGTGCATAGCTACACTAAAATCTTCACAAATGAACAACTTTTATGCATTTTGAAACCTAAATACAACTGCCAGAAGTAAAAAGCTAAGTGTAAGATATAAACAAACTATACCACAGTCGCATGACTTTAACATCACCAAGCTTTAGACAATTCTTTCAATCTTCATTTAAACAACATTTTAACTAAAAGTTGGAGTTAGAATTGTTTGCAAGACTAGTGAGTAAAATGTAGGGTTTTAGCATTTTGATGTTTAATGTCCCAAAACAACCTCTATATTAGCCTTTCAGCCACTTGTTAACAACTACCTTTTTCAAGACAAGTAAAAGCTTTAAAACATATCACTGATGTATTTCATGTCTTACGACAAAATGTGAAAACATTTTGAGATTGTGTTAATCCTTATTTCAGGCATTTAAACAAAACCCATTTAAAAACACTGACTTCAGTATAAAAGAAGAAGAAGAAGTGCTCAAATGCTAACTCATTTATGGGTTTTGGCCTACAAAAATATGCCATTCCTGCGGAACGCTATACAACAAATAAAATGGAAGGACACATTAAAGTCGATATGTCCAAATCATAATGCATTCAAATACTACAACTACAACCCACCTACAAAACACTGACCTCTCTACAACCTCCCAAGCTGCTAAAGTAGGGTAGTGCGTCTTTGTTGGGTAAGTATGATTGATAGAAAGCCCCCACAAACCCCTTCAGCCCACTCCGCCATGGAATAAATGGGTGACAACAAGCCCAGTTAAAACAAGGCCAAAAGACTGTTGTAGGGCTTGCAGATGTCTTGATTCAACTTTCCAGGGCCAAACTTTAAGATGTTAGTGTTAGTGTTAGCATCCATCAGGTTTCTTGACATGCTTGAGTGCTAAAGCAGTAAAAACTCACATCAAAGTCACTGCTGCTTTTATGTTTGTCCAAAAAAGGCCTGAATTAACAAATTTACACACAAGGCCCATACCATATGGAACTGCATGCAACTTGATACTGGATTTGCATGGTGGTTCAATGCTAATGTACGTGAAGGAACCTATGTGCCTCCTCACATGAGGGTTTTTACCATAGAGGCAAATGCGGATAAAGGAATGCGGTTATCCCAGTTTTTGCGGTGGGGGTAGAGGTCTAACATGCACAGCTCTCTGGTCACATGTCAGCACTTCTGTGAACTCACACCCCCTTTCTCAGCCAATCACAGCGGGCGCTGCGGTCAATCCCATGGCAGCATTCTAGGATCTCAGCTGGTGGCCTGCACCTCCAACCGCAACAATAATAATCAAAACAATGACTGCTAAGTTTGCTGGCCGTGGGAGATCCCAGTGACATTCAGATACCATAACCCAATGTTTTCAAACTCAATTCCTGGAGGGCCAGGGCTCTGCACAGTTTAGCTCCAATCCTAACCAAACACACCTGATCCAGCTAATCAAGGTCTTCAGGATTACTAGAAACTTTCAAGCAGGTGTGAGTTGGAGCTGGTTGGAGCTAAACTCTGCAGAGCTGCGGCCCTCCAGGAATTGAGTTTGAGAACTCTGCTGTAACCGAATTGAGGCCAGTGTACATTTACAAAGCACCACTTCTATGAAAACTGACAGATCTGAGAGTCATCAAGGGTCAAAATGTAAGGAACGTGTTGCTAGATGAGGGAATTTCCCTTATAAAGACCAGCACTGGATCAATAGTATGATGGTTTGCTCGATTGGATTGCACCAGACCCGTTTGTAAGATCTTCTTCTTCTATATACGCCATACACTTACGCCACACAACTATGCTAAGATGTAACTGTAAGTTGTTCTGGTGTCCAAACCGGGAACTCGCTTATGCCAGACCATTTCTGCATGACTATATTATTCCTACGAGCTAGACCACTATGAACTATGAAGATTCATGCTGGTCTAAGCTGATCTTTTCAGCCAAGTAGAGGAATTAATTGATCAATAAAGGCAGGAGACGTCTCATTTATAACATTCAGGATGTTGCAGATGTCCAGATTAAAAGGGAGTGACAGCTAAGGTCATGTCCTGTCGTGTAGAGGAAGCTGCTAATGCGGAATACAGCATTCATTGTGCCGCGGAGAGGTCAATTACGAGGTCAGCTTAGCAGCGGTACTACAAACAATGTACCAACAAGACGTTTATTGCCTTGGTTAAAAAACAAAACAAAACATAGTGGTATAATACTCTGAGTCTGAGAAGGTGTTTTTAACCAAAGCAATGCAGTATAGTGTACTTCTCAATTTACTAATAACTTTTTTTTAGCAATTTTAAACACTTTTTCTTCCATGTTTTAATTTTCACAGTAAATGTATTTTGTCTAGCACTGTTCGCCAAAAAAAATTTTAAGGAATTGTTCAATTTTAATTTGATTACATTTCAAAAGATTAACTAAATTGTTCAATTGTTTAAAAGATTAATTAAATTGCCTTTGTTTGATTACCACAGTTTTTGATAATACATTTATATTAAAATGACAAATCCAGAAAAATTCAAACAGACAACAAAGACTTTGATAAAAAAAAAAAATAGTCTTATTATTATAATAAAATAAATTATTAAATTGTTAAAGCTTTATGAATTTAACTGAATAGACATGCTTTTAGATAATTACAATTTAAATAGAACATTCAAATGGAATCCAGAAAAATAAACCAGAAAACACAGAATTTGGAGGAAAAAAAATAAAAATAATTTACAGTGCCCTAAAAATATATTTTTGTTAAAAATTTAATAAACTGATGTTTAATTATTTAAATTTCATGATTTCAATTAATTAGAGATATGCTTTTACATTACTAAAATATAATCAATATATAACATTGTAACAGAATCTAGAAAAATCTAATCTGAAAAAAAAAAAAAATTGGGGGGAAAAATAAAAGATTTCATAAGGCCCTAAACGTCCTTGCATTACTGTATTCTGGTTTACTCATACAATTAGAGCCATTGTATGTCTTGCAGTTTCTTATTAGCAAACTTGTCCACTTGTATCTCATAAAACTCTCACAGTATACATGCAATTACATAAAAACTTCCAGGAAGACTGTTTCTCAGAATTTTACATTAAAGCACATTCTTTCCTAGAAGTACTTCCCGAAGACCACCACTCCACGCCCAGACCCACGCCATTCACATCACAATCTTTCAATAGGGTGTCTAGGGTTTGAGTGATGTTATCAGATAGTTTGCTTCAATATCATGTCGCGTCAAGGACAACTGTGGATAGAGGTCACATACCAAAGGCCTAAATGTTGCATAAGCCCAGTCAGCCACCATTGAGTATAATAATATTCCTCCACGTGACATTTGTTGTGGGCGTCATTGAGGCGGCTTGTGTTGCGATTTGTCTAGAGCGGATGGGCTGAAATTACCTGGTTTTCCTTCCCAGGCCAGACCGAGAACCCCACTGAAGTCTCTGTTGGTCAGGAGATAAGACAGGCAGTAGTCGTTCCAGTTCGTCTCGGAAAACAGACACAAAAGCTTCTCAGGCCCAATGTGGGTCTTGCCCAAGGGACTGCTGGGATCTTCTTTGGTGATCACCTGAAATAGTTAGCGACCTGTTTTATGTCATTCCAGGCTGTGCATTAAAATTTTTGACATTGGTGAAGTAGGTCAGGATAACTGTGGATAGAGGTCACATACCAAAGGCCTAAATGTTGCATAAGCCCAGTATAATAATATTCCTCCACGTGACATTTGTTGTGGGCGTCATTGAGGCGGCTTGTGTTGCGATTTGTCTAGAGCGGATGGGCTGAAATTACCTGGTTTTCCTTCCCAGGCCAGACCGAGAACCCCACTGAAGTCTCTGTTGGTCAGGAGATAAGACAGGCAGTAGTCGTTCCAGTTCGTCTCGGAAAACAGACACAAAAGCTTCTCAGGCCCAATGTGGGTCTTGCCCAAGGGACTGCTGGGATCTTCTTTGGTGATCACCTGAAATAGTTAGCGACCTGTTTTATGTCATTCCAGGCTGTGCATTAAAATTTTTGACATTGGTGAAGTAGGTCAGGAGGCATGAGAGTAGAACACTGTATGGCAGAAATGATATGTGAAAAGTGCAAAATAAGGACCGGACCTTATGGTGAGGAATTTAAGTTTGAAATTAAATCTAAAATTAAGAGGCAATAAAACAAATACAAAAAAGATTAAATAAATATAAATAAATATTATGAAATTATTTAAAATCAAGAGGCAAAAATACAAATGACAATAAAACAAACAAAAAAGGTCAATAAACTAAATTTAGAGGCAAAAAATAAATAAATACTGAAAAACAAGAAAATACATAAATATTTTGAAGTTTTCTGAAGTTAAGAGGTAATAAATAAGCAAAAAAAGAAAACAGGGCAATAAATATGAAATGCTCTAAAGCTGACAGGCCATAAATACTAAAAAAAATAAACAACAACATGAAAATAAATAAATATTATGAAATGATCTAAAGCAATAAAGAAATACTAAAACAAATGACAAAAATAAATAAATAAATTTCCAATTAATAAATACTTTAGACAATACAAACAATTAACGAAAAAATAAAAATATTAATAAACTATTTAACATTAAAGGGAATAAATTATATTAAATAACAAATGGGTTAATAAATATTAAGCAATTATATAAAGTTAGAGGCAATAAATACTAAAAACAATAAAACAAAAATAAATGAATACAAAAAAAACAAAATGGGTAAATAAATCCTTTTGAAGTTGAGAGGCAATAAATACATTCTAAAAATAAACAGGACAATTAAAAAAATGTCAAAATATATATAATACAGCTGTAATTATTTTGTTTAAACCATGACCAAAACAAGGACCTTACGGTGAGAAATTTAACTTTGAAGTGCACCAGCTCTATGCCGTCAAACTCGGCTTTGTCGTAAATGTCGTTTACTGCTTTCATGTAGGAGGCAACCTGCAAAACATATTGGTGCATTAAGCTTATGATTAACTGACTTCACTTTGACACCTTATTAGACAGAAATAGTGACACAATTACAGACGAGAGGACAGATTCATTTTGCCACAGTAATCTTATCATATTATTTGATCAATTGAGACTTGAGCTTCAGTTGCAACAGTGAATCCTCCAGAGAGTCTCTTGCCCCAGTCACTGTCAGTGGATTGAGGCACATTTCGCCTCAGAAGGAATGAAAGCACTCTGGGGTAAAAGTGCCTGGTGAGGAATGTGAGTGACAATCTGGCCTATGTTCCTTACAGTGAGCAGGCCAAGACCAACATATTAGCACACAGCACTGGGTGAATATGGAAACGTGGAATAACACTGTGGCATGGCACACAGCCCGAGTACCTACACCCAATTACACAAACACTTCTGAATCTGAAAAAATAGATACAGTGGGTACGGAAAGTATTCAGACCCCCTTAAATTTTTCACTCTTTGTTATATTGCAGCCATTTGCTAAAATCATTTAAGTTCATTTTTTTTCCTCATTAATGTACACAGAGCACCCCATATTGACAGAAAAACACAGAATTGTTGACATTTTTGCAGATTTATTAAAAAAGAAAAACTGAAATATCACATGGTCCTAAGTATTCAGACCCTTTGCTGTGACACTCATATATTTAACTCAGGTGCTGTCCATTTCTTCTGATCATCCTTGAGATGGTTCTACACCTTCATTCGAGTCCAGCTGTGTTTGATTATACTGATTGAACTTGATTAGGAAAGCCACACACCTGGCTATATAAGACCTTACAGCTCACAGTCCATGTCAGAGCACAACAACATATTAGAGTTATATAAATGTACATACATATTATGATTTTTAGTATCATTTAATATTTACATTAATATTCATTATCATCATAATTAGCACCAATAAAATTTATTTATTTATTTAGATTTGCTCAGTTTATTTATATTCTGTTATTATATTTAATATTTAAGGGTATATTTTTTTTACACAAATTGCTATAGATAAGTAAAAAAGGGAAGAAAATTTTACAACAAATATATATTATTAAGCTTGTAAATTGTGTTATACAAAAAATATGTTTTACTGGTCTAAAACAAATCTTGTTCAATAATTAATTATTAATGTTTATTAATAATATAAAAAATATATAATTAACATTAAATATTAATATTAAATTTCAATATATTAAATATTTCATAATGAATATTACATATTAATATATGAAATATATTCATATATATCTTAATTAGTGCTGTCTAACGATTAATCACATCCAAAATAAAAGTTTTTGTTCACATAATATATGTGTGTGTGTACTGTGTATATTTATTATGTATATATAAATACACACACAAGCATGCATATATTTAAGAAAAATATGCTATTATATATTAAATATATTTATATATAATATAAATGATATGAATATAAATATATACATGTAAATACATGTAAATACTTTCAAAATATATACTGTGTGTATTTATATATACAAAATAAATATACACAGTACACACACATATATTATGTGAACAAAAACTTTCATTTTGAATGCGATTAATCGCGATTAATCGTTTGACAGCACCAATCTTTATTGATATTTAAATTGTGTGAATAGTGTATTATATACACTACCAAAACTTCTTTTTAAAGAAAAAAGCATTTTTTTTTAAAGAAATTAATACTTTTAATCTGCAAGAATGCATTAAATTGGTCAAAAATGACTGTAAAAATATTTAAAATTTTACAAAATATTTCTATTTTAAATAAATGCTGTTCTTTTGAACTTTCTATTCATCAAAAAATTCTGGAAAAAACGCATCACCGTTTCCACAAAAACATTAAGCAGCAAAATTGTTTTCAACATTGATTGAAATTCAGCTTTGCATCACAGGAATAAATTACATTTTAAAATAAATTCAAATAGAAAAGAAGTTTTAAGGTTGCAATAATTTTTCACAAGATTACTGTTTTTACTGTATTTTTGATCAAATAAATGCAGCAAGTCACTTCGTGTAAAAACATTAAATCTTAATCCCAAACTTTTGAAAGCTTTTTTTTTTTTTTACTGATCAATTTTGCTGGGCACAAACATAGGGACCAAAAACAAAAGACTTATTAACAGTTTTCTCCAACTCAGAAAGTAAAGTAAAAAAAGCAACAAAATAACAAAGAGCCATTATCACTTAAAAGGGTGTTTTTCAGTTATTCATTTGGCAGAAACATTGCTTTTCAGGAATTCCGTACATGCAGTGATTTGGTAAAACAATAAAAAATCACCAGCTGTAGAGAGTAAAACAAAAACATTGCGTAACCGTCAAAAATAATACGCAGACAATGGGAACTACCCCCAAAGTAAAAGCTCAGTGATCTCAGCCGCAAGGCAGGCGGTCCAGCCCCCAAAATACACCAATCTGGAAAACTCGTCAGATAAAAGATAACAAACGGTTACTTTAACTTGTGGAAATCCTGTCTTTTATCTTCAGCATACAAACATTACATAACATTACGTTGTACCAAAGCAGCTTGAAGACCTTTGTTTCTCACAGCCAAAGTAAAGAACTTGGCTTTGTTCCATTGGTGACATACAATCCCACCATTTCGGAGAAGTCTCCAGTGGGATCAAGGAAGGAACATGCTGTGAATCCCACTTCGTGGAGATTGGGTACCGAAGGGGGGCAACACTTTAGAGTCAACAGGAAAAGTATTGTGTTTATCAGCCTGTAGCTGTCGAATGAAAGAATCTTTTGAGTACTAGATCTTGGGAACTCACCTGAGCCACAACAGCTTCAACACTTCCAAAGCGTTTGTAGAAGCGGTGGTCTGCATGGAGGTGCAGAAGACAGCTGGTTTTGGACTGGTCGACCTTCCGCTTTGACCTGGACACTGGTATCTGCTGTGGGTCACAAGACGGAGAACATTTCACAACCTTGAGAAGGCGTCAAGGGAGAACTTAGGGAAAAGCTCACATCTGGTTTTTCAATGCTGCCACCGAACAGGTGGAAGTGATGTGTTGTAGTAAATATGAGCTTAAAATATAGTGTTATCTGATTTAAAGACGCGACAGGTTGTCCTTGCACCCATTTTGGGGTAAATGGCTTTAACCCAACCAGGAGCTTCAAACAATAGATAGATTGGACAGATAGTACTCTTTTCCATACAGCAGGATGCCTCCTAAAAACAGGACAAGGTGGTAGAGCAATTACAATTACTGAGTGACATTGCGAAGCATTGATGTAATGTCGGCCACCTCCACGTGCAATCTTCTAAAAAGCTCTGAACATCTGATTTCAAAATTATTTCCACATTTAGTGCTCCTTTTAAAGAACTTATTTGGGTTTGTAAGTACACACTGTACAGGACAAAACTGGAAATGAGGTGAAGTCATGTCTGACCTCTTGGTGGTTTTGGACAAGATGCTGCAGCCGCTCGGCACCACAGAAGCCAACATGAGCCTGTTTCAAGGGAGCACTGTCTGTGGAAAAACATATTAAAGGGTTATAATATGGGAGTCGACTGCTAAGGAGATGTAAACAAGGGATACAAATGTTGTAATTAACAGTGTTGTTAAAGTTACCTAAAAAGAAAGCTATTAAAAATAATTTTAATGTATTGAAATAAATCTGAAATAAGATGAAATATAAATTAGATGGAATAACCTAAACCTATGAAAAACTAACTGCAATAGGTTTAAGTATTAAAATTACAAAAAAGTTAAATAAAAATAAATCTAAACAAAAAGATTTAAAAAATAAATGACAAAAGCACATAAAATTACTAAAACTTCAATTACACTAAAATTAAAATGAAAAATAAAAAGCGAATTCAAAATATTAATAAATAATGATAGTACTTAATTAATATACTTAAAAAATAAACACTGGTAATTAATCAGAATGTTGCTTTGATATGAAAAGGGAAGCATGTAAATTAGTTTCAGTGAAATTTTAGTAGTTTCAGCATCCTGAAGTTCTTTCAAAGAGATTCTTCTCAGAAAAAAAAGAAGCTTTTTTTTCTATAAATATCATAAATATTTCATAAATGTTCATAAATAATTATTTGGGCCTCATTCAGGAAACACAGAACAAATAAAACATGTAAATCTCTCACGAAAGATACTGTAAGATTTATGTAAGAATGGTTTTATGAACAGCCTGCACAATAAAAATTGTTGTTTGTGGTTCACGAATGAGGCCAAATACATTCTTATTAATGTCCTGTGAAATAAAAGACTAGATGACACAGACATTTTGACACAAAAAAAATTGCAAAAACCTTGGACCCTTTTGTACAGTCTTGAAATTATGAATTCATTGCAAAACCAACATGCTTGCTCAAGTGGGACTTGGGCGACTGTATCTTTTCTGACCTCTGTTGAAAAACCTCATTGTAACATAATTTCTAACTGTACTAAACTTTGCTAGACTTGACTCTTACATGTACTTTATAAATGGCACAATCTTTTGTTATTTTATTTCTCTAATTAGCCTGAATTTAACTTATTTTTTATTATTGTCTTAATTTGAAAGGAAGAACAAAAATTTTACTCTTTCTGAAAAACCATGCAAAGTCATTGTGTGGTTGTAAGGGTCCTGCTAAGGTGGTTTTAGTGTATTGCTGGTTGTTAGGGAGTTTTTGTTGGTTGCTAACTGGCCCAAATCAAAAGTGCCCACATTCTTAAAAATGGTTTATAGGTATTCATGGTTCCATGAAAAACTTTAACATCAGTGGAACCTTTACATTACACAAAAAGTTATTTAGAGTGGTAAAAGTTTCTTTAGATTATTAAAATGTTCTTTACACTAAGAAGATAATGGTTCTTTTGAGAACTTTTTGCTGAAAGGTTCTTCCAAAAATGGTTCTTTTATTGCATCCCAGCAAAAACAACCGCCTTTTGGAGCCTTTACTTTTAAGAGTGCAGTCCCAAATCTACTCTACAATAAGTCATATAAATTATGGGATTTTTTGCCCAATTTTATCATCTGCAAGAAAGAAAATGTATGAAAACTTAGAAATATAAAATCAAACAGGTGTACAATTATGGGGGGTTCACACCATGGATGATAACTAAAACTATAAGGTTTTAATAATTGTTATAGGGAATTCCACAGTACAACTATAACGAACAATATAAGGAACAATATCACTGTAATCACTTTCAGAACAATTTTTTTTCCAGCTGATGATCAACAACTTTGACAGCCAAAGAGAATCCACTCAGCTAAGCTTGATGATTCACAGAACATTACAGTGCATTGGTGTGGATGCTAATATAGTTATCGTTACAGTTATCGCTCTTGGCTTTAACCCCAAGTACAGTATTACCAGTAGTAATCGCAGGCACCAAGTTTAAATCTCACACACCACAAAAAGGTAATATTACGTTATATTTAAAGTCTTTAAAATCTGACACTGAAAGTGGAACCTTCTTCATAGTTACATTGTTGTTGTTAAAAACAATTCACTTCAAAAACGTTCCTACAAAGGTTAGAGTGCTTCAAAAGCCTTTCAACAAATAAAAACACATTGATCGTGTTGTTTTATTATGATTCTTAAAGAATAACTTAAAAGCATTCTCATGGAAACGTCAGTCAACTATAAAAAACAGCTGCACTGATTGTTTGTGATAGCGGTGCATCGTGACCCAAACCAGACATAACAAAGCTGGGTTACATAGACGGTATGACCTTAAAACTTTTATTTGACCCTCTAACTCTAGCACTTTCTATTCTATTTTAATTCTACTTTATCTATATGTATCTTCTTTTTTTTATTTAAAAAAACAAACCAAAAAACAAACAAACATTAGCTTTCTATTTTTTCTATTCTATCTACTTTTTTTTTCTTTGTGTGTGTGTGTGTGTGTATAATATATACTGTATATATATATATATATATATATATATATATATATATATATATATATATATATATATATATATACACATCTTGCTATGTGTACTGCGTTAGGCTAACCGAGACTTGTCATTTGCATTTATATATTGTTGCTCTTTTGTTAGTTTTGTCTGCTTTTATTGTCCTCATTTGTAAGTCGCTTTGGATAAAAGCGTCTACTAAATGACTAAATGTAAATGTAAATGTAAATGTAAAACTTAAGGTAACTGACTCTCAGACTTCAATGAGAAGGTTTTACATTATGACTTCACATTCAGGAAGGTCTCAAGAATGACACAAATCAGGTTAAACATTAATCCGAAGCAAAAAAAACAAGCTCATGCAAAGTCAGGTGGTTGACATCCACAACAGCCTGGTTAAGTTTTACCTACACTGTAAAATGACTGGGAGTTTAGTTGGGAATAAATGTCAAGTTGTCTCTAACTAGAGAAGCAACGTGATTGGATCACACCATCCTGGTGTGCAAGAATCAACCAATAAGAATCCTTAAATGTAAATAAGGTGGCAAGCAAGGTCCCACCACTGGTTTCAAATCATTCTTTGGAACATGATCAGTTTCTACAAACAAAAAGGCTAGCAGAGTCGTTCCTGGATCAGTGAGTTTGAGTAGAGAGAAATGGAGCATGTGAGAAGAAAGGGTAAATGTGGGGCATTGACCCATTGATGGAATTACTTCCAGACGTTGGCTTCATCCTGCGAGCGTCTCTTTCAAGTAGTTGTGCATGCGGAGACCAGGGCAGAAAGGTTTCGGGAGTTGTTTGAGGGAAAATATGCCTGAATTTGTCGAGAAACAATCCACATATAGAGGGGAGCGGAAATTAAAATGAATGTTTATCCAAGAACACTTGCAGAATCAAAGACTAACCTGGAATAGATCTTGTATTTTTTATAAACCCAACCAGCACCAATTACATTGACGTCACTGAAATATACAGTATGGAAATCAAAACCAAGCATTTAGATATGGCAGTGAGCTGATGATGAAATACAAACTTGCTAAACTGTCCTGTTTCTGTGTTCATATCTATGTTTTTCATGTGGTCAACTCTGATTGGTTGTTTCCTTTACCCAGCCAGCTGCAATGAAACCTAATCAAAGCTGCTCCACTTCCTGTTAGTTTTAACTTCCAGATGGCAGACAAACCATGGCATTGTTCATGAGTATAAATAACAGATCTGATTTGAACAATCAGATTTAGTCTTCAAGTGACTCAAACAGGAAATCCGTTACTTTAAATTGCAGCAAATTAGTATAATGTTTAAAAACAAACAACATAAAACATGGGCACAATTTCAAGTAGCTACTTTTGGATGCCAATTTAGTATACATGTATACATATATATACTATAACACAATGACACAACAAAAATGATTATAACAATAAAACTACATTGCTGTATAACTACATTGTTTTGTTCGATTTTCAGTAGTAGAATGGTAGTTTATACTTTTGTAAGTGACAGTGGGCTATTTTCCTGCTGTGACTGTGTGCTTAAAGGTGAAATAGGTGATTGTCTTCAGAAACATTTTTTGTTATGCTGGTTGAAAGTCTCTTCACATCCCGATAGTAATCATTAAGTTAAGTGGTCTAAATGTATTTATCTGTATTTATATATTCTGTGGAAGGTGTAGGCCCAAGAAATGTTCGTCCAATCAAAACGCTCGGTCCGAGCGTTTTAATTGGCTTTCCTACCTGCCTGTCAACGTATGTATTAGCATACCTCTGCGCACTCGGTTCGCGCAGACAGAGTACGTCATCAGCACATTCACGCACGCTGTGCAGACAGAGCGAGAATGCCAGACAAACATCAACAACCCGATCTTCCTTCCTGGTATTGTAGTACTTTTACTAACTGTACTATAAAGTTTTCTCACTGGTGAATGGCGCATGATGTAGCCCAGCGGTTCCCAATTCCAGTCCTCGAGCCCCCGCGCTCTGCATATTTTGCATGTCTCGCTTAGTTAACACACCAGATTCAGATAACCAGCTCGTTAGAAGTGAGCTACGTGCATGAACTGTGTTCCGATCGATATGATCCCTACACAGTGTTCATTGCTCCCTACTCCCTGAGCAGGGGAAATCCGTTGTTTACTTCACTTCGGAACATGGGTTGGAATTGGGAACCGCTGATGTAGCCTATTGTAGTAACGTTGTCTCTGGTATTCTGGTCTGTGGAGAAGGGTATAACTGCAGATCTCCAAATAGGGGAGGGAACTCCAAAACGAGGTGGGAGCTCCAAAATAGGGCGTGGCTTCCTCCCATTGACAGACAGGCACATGACACGCATGCACAATTTTCCCCCCAATCCACTTCAGTGCAAACTCCGCCCCACAGCTGATTCTAAAGATTTTATTGGTTGTGTCAATTAAAGTGTTGATTTCCTACATTAAGCTACAAAAAATGCTAAGCCCTAAGCCTACCCCTCACCTGACCCTAAACTTAACCAGTGAAATTGACTGCACGGCAGGATTGGTGCTGAATAGCGTGGTAAAGAAAGATGCAGTTCAGGAGATAAACAGTAATAAGATTATGCGATATGAGATCGTTCCGTAACTCCCCAACCGGACCTCACCGGACAATGGCACCTTTTTAGTTACACCCAGCATCACTACCCCCTCCTACCCTGCGAATTTTGAGCCCCGGAATGCCCCCGTTGCTTAGAACAAAGCGATAGAGTGAAATCTTTCCCCTGCGCTGCGCTGGGACGGCTCGCGGGAGAGCTCGTGGGTGATTCCCATTTATATCATTAAGCAGAGGTTCAAACTCCAGTTCGAACACCACTGGCCACAAGCTTTGGGCTCTGCTCTCACGGGTAATATTTACTTATATAGCATATTTTATTTTAGATGAACTAGAAACACGTTATATCTACTTGGGTCTGTGAGCATAAATGCGTTCAGGGGGCGTGGCTTTGGACTGCGATTGCAGGGAGGGTGGGACGTTCGTTTTCAGTGCTATCAGGCTAAAGTTAGCATTTTCCAAGATCTCCTACTGCACCTTTAATATTCATCAAACAACAAAAGACAAATTCAAAATCACACACTGCTCTTGAGTGAAGGACTTTTGTAGCTTTAATAAGAAACAAAAAAGTTTAATTCTTACAGTGAAGACTATGCTGTTTTATTTTACATTTGATTATTCATTTCTGTAGTAGGCTGTAAACTGCTTGAGACTTGCATAAAAAACATTAAAGCACAGTTTGTTTCATTTGTATCTTTTTATTCTATTGTATTCCTTTGCTTTTTTATTACTGACAGTTTAATTATTTTCAATAATTTTGAGGACTTTTTGTTTTGAAATTCCGCTGGTCTCTAAAATGTAGATGTCATAGCAACCTTATTTACAGGAAATATGTATTTGATATGTATCACTATCTTTAAATAAATCACTCATATACAGTTTTGGTCATATGGCCCCCTCATAATCGTGTTAAATAATCGTGATTACAATATTGACCTAAATAATCGTGATTATGATTTTTGCCATAATTGAGCAGCCCTTCTGTAACCAATGTCATCAGTATGTTTTGCAACAATAAGGTTGTGAAGGTCTTGAGAGAGCTCTTTGCTTTTACCCATCATGAAATGTTTCTTGTGTGACACATTGGTCATGAGACACCTTTTTATAGGCCATCAGTTGAGACTGAACCAGCTAATATTAATTTCCACTGACAAGGGGCATGATTGCTTTCTAATTACTGATAGATTTCTGCTGGTGTCTTGGCTTTCCATGCCTTTTTACACCTCCCTTTCTTCATGTGTTCAATGTGTTTTCCCTGTGTCATTCCACAGTCACAGAACTTAATTTCTGAACTTATTTGTTTTATTTTCTTTCTATGTATGGATTACTTGGGTTGTTACCGACATCTGTTGAAAATTTCATGTCAACAGCACCTTTAGAAATATATTTACTGAGAAAAATGGTGACGTGTTCAATACTTATTTTACCCGCTGTATATATATATATATA
>NW_015505977.1:99869-104543 GCF_001515645.1 Sinocyclocheilus grahami | reverse complement strand
CCTAACTAAAGGTTTCCTTAAAAAAAGTAAATAAATAAATAATAATAATAATAATAATATAAAATTAATTAATTAAATAAAATTCCCATTTTCAAGCTAAAACTACAAAAAAGTAGTTTGTTAAACATTATTTTTTAACTTATTTTCCAAATAAAACAATTAGAGATCGTACAAATTCATACACTTATAGTTATATGGGTGGACCTTAATAATAATAATAATAATAATATAAAATTAATTAATTAAATAAAATTCCCATTTTCAAGCTAAAACTACAAAAAAGTAGTTTGTTAAACATTATTTTTTAACTTATTTTCCAAATAAAACAATTAGAGATCGTACAAATTCATACACTTATAGTTATATGGGTGGACCTTCATGATTTTTATAATTTTTTCCTAAAAATCACATTGTACAAATTCATACAAAATCACCTACTCATAAAACACATCTCATGAGATCGGGTTGGGAAAGTCTTATTATTATATTAAACTGCTAGCTATATTGAACAGTTCTGCTTGCAATAGGCCTAAATTTATCATGGTTTATGGATTTTTCGTCTTTATTGTAAAAATGGCAAAAATACGGAATAAGAAAATTATTTTTGCAGTAAACACAATTTTGTTAGGACTAATTCACAGCTTTACCTCAGTGAAGAAAGAAATACATTATAATCACTTACCCACATCATCCTCGTGATAAATGATGGAATGGTCGTCAGTGTTGGAGGTGGTGTATCTGTCAATGGGCTCGACGTAGAACGTCCCATTGGCTGTTGTAATGGAGCCTTCAAACTGACCCTCGAGAACAGACCCTTGACATGAGAATTCACTCTCATCTTGAGACATGAATAGTTTCATCTTAGTAACATTAATGATAGATAAGAATTGTGTGGCATTCAAAACAATGAATGTGTTTCAAAATGTACTACCTTCTACTGCTCCTGAGTATATGTGCGAGAGATCCACCATCTGAGTTTCATCTTCTGACTGGACCTTGAAATCTTCTGTGAAGCCATTTACATCTGGCTTGAGACGTAGGTGGAATTCCCTACCAAAACAAAATCAGTGCTTAATAGAATTCATATGTACATATTTAAGTATGGTGGATGTCTTAAAAATCCTAAGTACCTTTGAAAGGCGTTGAAGTTTAGATGAAGCTCTTGTTTGTTTGGATGCGTCTCGCGTCTGATGCGTTGGTGCTGTTGTTTTATGAGATCTCGGTCATAAGACAGGCCTTCATAGTGTTTTATGTATTTGCTAATATCTTGTAAAGCTTCTGAAATATTTTAAAACGAAGGATACGCAGTTAAATTGGAGTCCAGTCCAATTATAAATTTGTTTACCACAAAGCAGTGACAGTGAGTAGATTTTTAAAATGTAAGCTAATTCGCACAAACACATTGTGCATTGCTGGTATTTTGGCTGGTTTTATAGAGGTTGTCGTCACTTTTTAGTGGAGGGCCGGTGTCCTGCAGAGTTTAGCTCCAACTTGCCTCAACACACCTGACTGGAAGTTTCTATGCCTAGTAAGAGCTTGATTAGCTGGTTCAGGTGTGTTTAATTAGGGTTGGAGCTAAACACTGCAGGACACCGGCCCTCCAGGACCGAGTTTGGACAGCCCTGATCTAAACAATAAGGAACTACCAGTGTGACTCAGGATAGATACCAAAATAAAACATTCAGGAAATGGTTTCCCTTTCAAAGTGGGAACTTGAGGGTTATTATTAGATATATTAGTGATCTAATACTCCAGTGATTAGACTTCCACAATATGCAATCTTTTGCTCCTTTGACATTTAAAAGTCATGTAGAAAGTGCATTTGTAACGTTTTTTTAAAAACCACATTCCTCCTACGCTATGAATAAGCAAGCTCGGAATAATCAAATGTATTGAGCAATTGGCCAACGGACATGACGGCAATGTCATCCGTTTTCTCAGTTTATTCATGCACAAACATCTTAAACTGTAACCAAGGCTAGAGAGATGCCACATATTATTATAAGCTGTTATTGATAACACAACCATCACTTTTACTAAATAAACCTGAAATTAACGTTCCGATTGGATGATATGCAAGTGTTAATATGTAGTGTTCTTTTTCAGAAAATGTAAAAATTTACTTGCATTCTCAGCTCTGCCAGCATCGTTAAGTTCCTCTAATAATGCTTAGACTAAGAGTGCCACCTACTGGCATCATAAGAAAACAAGAGCACTCCTTTGAAGAAAACTTTACAATAAATTTATTGAAACACGTCAAAAACAAGTGGACATCTAGTTAATGGTGTCAAAGATAGGTTTCATTTTAGCAAAACATTCCTGAGCATTCACCAAGTGTACCACAGAAATGACTAAAATCTAGAGATGTGGAATGGAGAAAAAAAAAAGTCGAAATAAAATCTCTACACAATGAAACCAATTTTCTGTTAGTCTTTACACCATGAAAAGAAAAGTGGACTTAAAAAAAAAAAAGTTACAAAGCTTGAATGGCAATATACAAGCTGCAAAGTCTCTTTACACACAACAGATAAACAAGGGAAGAGGATGTAAGTTAATAGCGTCGACCAAAGGCTCCGCCTCCCTGCATTCCGCTGCTTTGCATCTGATTCGGTCGGTTTAAGGCTCCAGAGATTGACTGGGATGTCCCTGTCTGTATGTATCCACCTCGGCTACAGAGACAAATATATTAGTTTCATGCACAACAAGAAAACCCATGACACTCACTATACTCCAAACAAGACCACGAAAGCCTAAATCTCACTACCTTGCCATTCCACCCCGTGCCACTTGACCCAGTCCCGGGACACCTCGGTCTGCTCCTAAAAAAGAAAGGTAATAAATCAGAAGGGAGAACATGCAACCTTTTCTAAGCTTAATAGAGGTTTATTGGACAAACCTTGCCAGTTTCTGTCCCCGTCGACTTTACGGCCAGGCTCCCAGTCCCTGTTGTCACGACTGTAAAAACAAAGCAGAACAAACAGTTGAATAAAGAGAGGTCTAAGACCACAGCACATCTGACTAGAGGAGGAAAATCAACTTACCCGCCTGGCACTGGCCTCGACGGATTCATTCCACGCTTGTCGTATCCGCCACCCCAATTGTCACGATTGTCCCTGCCATGTCTGTCCCGATCTGAAAAGTGCTGTGGATGGAGAAAATAGGATGAGACGCCATCCAATACCCAAAGATCAAATCGAATTAAGATCCGTGAAGGACTTTTCTTACCTGGTCTCCTTGCATCCCGCCTCTGTTGTCTCTCCTATAGAAAAAGGCATGCAAATTATTACCGTATAGTAGCAAAATCTATAGACAAATGTCTAGATGTTTGGGTGCTGTTAGACATTGCTAGTGTTACCTGTCTATCATCATGTCATCCTGATAGCGGCTGCGGTCTCTGTGGTCAAAGTCTTGGTAGCGGTCTTGGCGTCCAAAATCCGACCTTCCACCGCGATCATCCATGGTCATTCTCTTCATCTGCCAGTCGTCTTTTCTGTACATTTGAAAGAGGAAACAGAAAAATTGCATAAATCCAGACATGCCTGCATGGTCAAAACTGACAAATCAAGATGTTCCTAGTCATTGAACTTTCTAAAAAATGATCAGGTCGATTAAGAAGTTGGATGTGGAAACCTCGTCTTTTACTGGTTTTCGCAAAAAAAAAAAAAAAAAAAAAAAAAAGACCAAGCAAAATCCGTGACTTCGGCAACCCTACCCTATGCATACCTGCCATCCATGTCATAAGGCCTCTTAAGGGAACGTCGATCCTGTTCAAATCGTAGCTGTTCTTGTTGTCGCTTCAGCTCCTCCCTCTCACGATGAATGCGCTCCTGTTCACGCCGCCGCTCGTACTCTATTCGGAGACGCTCACGCTCCAAAAACTCACGCTCCATGCGATCCGCATTCAGTCGCTGCTTCTCCACTTCCAGCCAGTTGCGCTTCCTCATCAACCTCTCCTTCTCCTCCCGCTCCCGGAAGAGGCGGATACGCTCTCGCTCCGTACGGCTGTCACGGTCTCGCTCACTGGAATGTAATTAAACGGGTTGAGAAATCAGTGGAAAAATTGTTAAATTGTTTTTTGATCAACAGTAGATCAGGTTGAGGGGAAGATGACAATGGGAGGCAGTAGTTACCCAGAGTGTCTGCGTCTTTCCACCTCTCTTATCTCTCGTTCCCTCTGCCTTTGGCGCTCCCTCTCTCTCTGCTCTTTGATCTGGTCAAATGACAAAATGTCCTTCCTCTCTTTGCTGGAGGACTTACGGTCACGGCTCTTAGTGCTCTAAAACAAAAATTGGTGCATCATTTCAACACGTCTAAAACAACAAGGCAGTTGGATTTAAAACGGTTCGAATTATGAAACATACTCGTTCTTTGCTTTTTGTTTTCACACTGATGACCGGCTCTCCTTTCGACTTGTCCATTACGACGGTCCTCTCTCCTCCTTGCTCTGAAATTGCAAGATTGAACCATTAAGGTCTGGATATCTTCGGATATTACTTAAGGTAGTAACAAACGTGAATGCAAGCTAATTTTATTTACCTTTTCCATCAGAGATTTCAGACTTCTCATCTTTGTTCTCAGATCTGCAAGGATGATACAGTATGATGAGATTGTTAGTTATTTGCAGGGGCAATTCTAGGATTTTTTTTTTAATGGGGTAGTACGGGGGGGGGGGGG
>NW_015505977.1:81959-99730 GCF_001515645.1 Sinocyclocheilus grahami | reverse complement strand
GGGGGGGGGGCCAAGAACCAGTCAGGGGGAGCCCCATGGGAAAAGTAATGTGCCCCAACACAAGTGGGATGACATAAAATGGCACTGCACAAGTGCCTGGACAACACATCTCTCTTTTTTTATAAATAACCATTGAACAGGCAATAATTGTTCTCAACTTCTTTTGTCCAAACAGACTGTGTGTGCCAGGTTCAGTTTTAACTGTTCTATCTGATTATTAGACAGACGTATTAGATAATCCACATTAGACAGAACTGAATGACAACAGCGAACAAGAGGGAGAATGTAACTGCAAGCGGTAACAAATATGGATCAGGACACTATCCAACCTAAGAGCAACCTCATTTTTTTTTTTTGTTCATTTTCTAGAACATGCACACCTTGCCATATTTGCTGAATAGATTTTTTAGATCTGTCGCTCTCGTGGTTGAAGACAGTCCACTGACCCAAAGGTTCCTTCCAGCAGCTGCGCTACCTGATAGGGCCCAAAAATCAATTTAGAAAAGCCCAGAAACAATTTGTTTAAAAAGCTCACTGTGCACCCACCTTTATCATCTTTTGAGTCAGGCTTGCTTGATGAATCCTCATCACCACTACAGAAAAATAAAATGGCATAATGAGAAATTGAATGGGCAGTTTAAACGGGGACACCAGTGTCGATAAACAAATACCCACCTAGTGAGGACAAACAATGAACGAAGATTTGGATACTATAACTTGAATAGTCATGTGAAGCCCAATTACGTTAAACATACCTTGGACTGGCAAACCAAATTTCTGGTACATTACTTTTTGACGGTAGTAAAGAAAATGACAAAATGGTAGACGAAATGCGCAGTCGATTATACCTCCCAAGAGCACCCATACTTGTTAACAAAGGAGCCAATGAAACAGAAAGCCATTGTTCTAGTAGACAGAAAACAACAAACCTCTTTTTCTGATCATCAAGTCAACCACTAGTTTTAAGGCAGCTTTAAAAACCTTTTTGGTAACATCATGACTTTCCTGACCTTTCCTGATGTGGTCGTAAAAAACATTCGGAATAAATGCACTTGTCAAGAGAAAGTGACAGAAACAGCAGTTCAGTTGTGAGAGGGGTGGCAAAACCGTACTCCGCCCCTGCATTAAATATTTTTAATGCGTTAAACTGAAAAATTTTAAATCGCCCGCGTTAATTTTGACAGCACTAATAGATAGATAGATAGACAGATAGAGAGAACAGGGATGTGGTCTGCAGCATGCAAAATCACACTTCTCCTGTTTGAGCTGTGAAATTGACAGCACTCTAATCCAATGGCGTTGTAAATATACGGGAAATATACGGCAGTGAACCAGACAGTGAGTAGGAGTGTTCTACTTCAAGAGGCGCTACGCCGCCGATTAGCATATGACATCAGAGCGTGAGATTTCAAATGCACCCGAATTGCTCCCGAGCAGATGTTATACTCTGATCAAGCAAATTTTGTGGGGGGCCGGTGCCACCCCTCTAGACACACCCCTGGTAATTTGTCATGCAGAGATGTCTGCAAATACTACTGATCTACAACTTACTTTTCTGTCTTGGAGTCCGAGGAGTGTCGTCGGTCACTGCCAGACTTTTTGGTATCGCTTTTGTCAGCAGGCTTCTTTCCGGCAGGCTCGTTCTTAGCCTAAATACATATACAAATCAAGGCTTTGACTACACAATGTGTGTCAATATTGACAGCCACCCAACTCTGAAGCAATACTTCATGCACTGGTGCAATTTATAATAAAAAGTTTAGAAATAAAAGGCCCTTACACACTAGAGAAAGCTTTTGGAAAATCCATTTTGAGTAAAATCAGTTTGAAATAAAACGAGTTGAATGTCCAAATTCAGAAACTGTGTTAATGCCTTAAAAGGAACACTCCACTATTTTTGAAAATAGGCTAATTTTCCAACTCCCCTAGAGTTAAACAGTTGAGTTTTACCGTTTTCGAATCCATTCAGCCGATCTCCGGGTCCGGCGGTAGCACTTTTAGCTGTAGCTTAGCATAGATCATTGAATCGGATTAGACCGTTAGGATCTCGCTCAAAAATGACCAAATAGTTTCTATATTTCCTATTTAAAACTTGACTCTTCTGTAGTTACATTGTGTACCAAGACCGACGGAAAATTAAAAGTTGCGATTTTCTAGGCCGATATGGCTAGGAACTATTTAAGTCTAATCAGATTGAATGATCTATGCTAAGCTACAGCTAAAAAAGTGCTACCGCCAGACCCGGAGATCGGCTGAAAATTAGCCTATTTTAAAAAATAGTGGAGTGTTCCTTTAATAATAAACTAAACTATTTACCCTTTCAACTGAAATCATCCGGCCATGCAGCTCGGTTCTGTGCAGATGGCTGATGCACTTTGTGGCCTCCTCAGTAGAGCACATCGTAACAAACCCATAGCAGCGAGCACCGGGGCTTCGGGCATTTGTTACTACTTTAGCACCAACAACCTGCAAGCGGTAACAAATATGGATCAGGACACCATCCCACCTAAGAGCAACCTCTTTTTTTTTTTTAGTTCGTTTTCTAGAACATGCACACCTTGCCATATTTGCTGAATAGATTTTTTAGATCTGTCGCTCTCGTGGTTGAAGACAGTCCACTGACCCAAAGGTTCCTTCCAGCAGCTGCGCTACCTGATAGGGCCCAAAAATCAATTTAGAAAAGCCCAGAAACAATTTGTTTAAAAAGCTCACTGCGCACCCACCTTTATCATCTTTTGAGTCAGGCTTGCTTGATGAATCCTCATCACCACTACAGAAAAATAAAATGGCATAATGAGAAATTGAATGGGCAGTTTAAACGGGGACACCAGTGTCGATAAACAAATACCCACCTAGTGAGGACAAACAATGAATGAAGATTTGGATACTATAACTTGAATAGTCATGTGAAGCCCAATTACGTTAAACATACCTTGGACTGGCAAACCAAATTTCTGGTACATTACTTTTTGACGGTAGTAAAGAAAATGACAAAATGGTAGACGAAATGCGCAGTCGATTATACCTCCCAAGAGCACCCATACTTGTTAACAAAGGAGCCAATGAAACAGAAAGCCATTGTTCTAGTAGACAGAAAACAACAAACCTCTTTTTCTGATCATCACCCTCTACAGAGGACTCTTTCACTTCTGAAGACTCAGCAGGTTCAGTCTTCTTGCATTCCTCGACTGCTTCTCCTTTGGATGCCCTTTCCGAATCAACTGCGCTTTCGATATCGTGCAAATCTGTTTCGCTAGCATTAGCGGCCTGAGCAGAAGTGCTCTCGGTGTCCCCCAAATTGTCCTGAATGTTTTCTTGGTCCTTGCTTGTTGATTCAATTTCACTTTGCTTTGATGCATCAACGTCCATTTCGCAGGCTGACGAATCGGCTTCCAAATTGGCGGCCTCCTCGGAGTTAGCGAGTTCCTGCACATTGTCTTCCTCTTTGTGAGAATCCCAGACTGAAGATTTCTCGTCTTCAGTCGGCTCTTCATTGGTGTCTTCCTTAAGTGGCTCTGATATACAAGACCCGGCTACTTTCTCACTTTCTACGGATTTAACAGGAATAGAATGGCACAGAGTTTAATCACTTCTGAGACATTGCAATGGTTATCGTGGAACTGGACTAGGACGTGGCCCTCTGCTGTCTCATACACAAGCAAAGGCAAGCTACCCTATGAAGAGACTGGAAAAACCAAAGCGAGGACAAGCAACAAGCTTCCAGACAACAGGCCATTTCTTTTCAGTTCACCTGCACCCCGAAACAGAGGGCAAGCTGTTGACTAGGGAAAGCCACAAGACCTGCACCACATCCGAGTGTCCATCGTCGACTTTAGTACTTGAAGTGTCCGTGACATGGAAGAAACAGCTTGTGCTGTCTTTACAGGAATTGTGTTTCTTTTGAAACAAGCAAATTGTCCATTAGTGAAATCTCCAATTAACAAACTTTGAGTCCTATAGTGATTTTGCTTGAGCATGATCCAATTCTTCTCATCTTCTCTTTGTGGTCTTCTTTAAGCAACCTAGAAACACTAAATTGCATCTGCAACAACCATTTAAACCAACCTATGTGCTAACTGAAACCGATTGCTGGCTCTTTGCATTTCTGCACAGTCCAAAAAGAGCATGTGAAGAACTATAACATGGTTCTACTTCAATATTTAAATGGCTAAATGTATAGTCAGCAATGCAGAAAGCCAGTAATCAACTTTGGATTTCCAGTCTCTTTTTCCTGAGTAACCTAATACATTTATACTAAATGGACCTCATGGCTTCACCCTGACTTTAAGAACAATTCCAGACAACCCCATACAGTACCTTTTACGCTTTTTGTGTCCTCGCATCCATGCTCACCATCATCCTCCTGCTATAGATGGAAAATGAATAAAGATCAACAAAATAAACCCAATGCCGATCGTAGAAAAAAAAAACAACAACAAAAACTCCCAAAATATTAATTTCCTTAAATACCTGACAAGGCGCTTCCTGGTTCTCATTCACGTCTACGTCATTAGCCTCCATTTCCTGAAAGCCAAAGAAAGCGTCACACAATGTTCAACAAGAACAAAACAACAGTACGACTGGCTAATTTTAAACTCACCTCCTCTACCTCAAATTTACTCGTGACAACATCAGTGACATCCTCTGCATCGTGGTTATTTGCGTCATCCTCCCTCAGGTTGGCCGTGTTCTCTTCGTTCAATATCGTGTCTAGGACCTCCTCGTCATATTCGTCTCCCTCGGGCCCACATCCATTGCCCATATCAGCTTCATCCAGGACATTCATGTCCATAATATCCATCTCATGAAGGTTCTCTGGAATAGCATCCGGGTCCTCCTAAAGGAAGTAAAGGCGGCTGTTAAGTCAAGATAAACCTATGCAAAATAACCCAACCCAGTTACGTAGATCATATCAATCAACAACTTTATAATGACAAAGCACCTGGCCATCAACAGAGTCCTCCTCAAGAGTGCAATCTTCAAGCTCATCAGGCTCATCTGGTCTTTTTCCTGTAGAGAAAAAAACAATATATATACACGTATATAGCATTTTTAAATAATTAAATTGAAACAAGTTGTGTGTAAATTTGTGAAACACGATGTAGTAGCTGAATGATTTTGAAATAAACCCCATCAAAACACACTTTTACCTTTTGGAGTTCGCCGAGGTGTTTTTTTAGGAGTTATCTCTAGGTGTACAATGATCTCATCAGGATTTCCACCCTCTTCTTCAATGGCCTGCAAACGTAAGTATGATTTATACAGTCAAATACAAGCATAAATGCCAGCCATTCCCCTATTGTTTACAGCTTCACAACACTCCATCATTATTCTACAACGACAGCCTACACTTCATTCATTGCATATTACGTAAGCATTGAATGCAAAGCATCCTGCAAAGCTAGTTTGATGTCTGCAATAGCCAGAGTTGTGCGTAAGAGAAAGTTATAAAAGCGTATGCATTTGACAAATTACCAGTAATAATCCAATGCATCCTATTAGCAAAAAAAAGAAAACACGATTCGCCTACAAACCGCACGTGACGTTACTGCAGTAAACACCCACCCCAGTAGCTTATGCATGCAAAGCATGTTTATACAGGAGAGAGTTGCAAAATGATTAGATATATGTTTATAACTGGTGTTGTACTTGCCTTTTTGAGTCTTTCTGAAAGCAGGCTCTTATTGCCGCTGATGTCGAGATTTCGGCGCTTCAGCTCGGCCTTCAAATCAATCACTCTCAGCTCCGATAATTTACGCACCCCCGCCTCCACAGGCCCCACATCTGCTGTCGAAGAGTCTGACATGTTTTCTAGTTGTGAGAACGTTACGGTGAAAATACGAATCTCTCTCTACCCCGCGCACACTCACCAATTTTTAGATAGAGCGCGATAAACAGCGTTTCTCACTCGAAGCAAAATGGCGCAGTCCACTACAGTCCTACGCATGCGCCTGCCTTGGGGCTTTTGGGCGCATGCGCGCAAACGTAATCGATTTGACATGAGCGCGGGAACATCTTGGTGTCATTTATTCCAAGAAGGTTTTTGCAGATAATGGTTTAATTGCAGGTGGAATGACCTGCCCAACTCAATCCGAGCAGCTGAGTCCTATAGCCATCTTCAAGAATCGGCTAAAAACACATCTCTTCCATCTTTATTTGACCCTCTAACTCTAGCAATTTCTATTCTAATTCTATTTTTATTTATTGTCCCTTTAAGACTTGCACTCTATTCATTTACTAACTGCTTGTTTTCTTTAAAAAATAAACTAACACTAGATTTTCTAATCTTTATGTATTCTATTTGTTTTATTTATTATACAATTAACAAAAGCAAAAAAAAAAAACCTGCTTTAACACTAGCTTGCTCTATTCTTATTCTATTCTATCTGTTTTCTTTTTATTTATTATATAATTTTTAAAAAGCCTCGCTACGTGTACTGCGTTTAGCTAACGTTAACTGAGACACTTGCATATCATTCTCTTTTGTTGATTTTGATTGCTTCCATGGTCCTCATTTGTAAGTCGCTTTGGATAAAAGCGTCTGCTAAATGACAATGTAAATGTAAAATACATTTCAGGTGGGAATCGAAATAGAATATTATACAAAAAATAGCCTATTTAGTCAGCTATTCATAAAATTAGACATAGCAGATGTGATGAAAATATATTATTTAAGAGCATTTTGAAAGGAGCGCGGGAACCTTATATATTTTGCTTTTCTTCCCGAAAATAACGTTACTTGGTATTTTAGTGAGTAAAATAAATTATGAGTAGTAGTTTATAATTACACATATGTCGGTCAAGGTCACTAATGTGTGAGTGGAAAATGTTCCTGGATTAACATCCTTGTTGATCTTGGAACAATATTCCAAGCAACCAATCAGAATTGAGGGATAAGTTTACAGGAAATGTCAGTTTTAGCCTTACAACCAGAGTTAGGTGGTTTGTACACCCTTGTTATTCAACTATCATTTCCCTCTGATTTTAGGGATAAATTATGGGTAGGGTTTGGTTTATGTTTTGGAACATTTTAGTCCGACACCAGACTGGAGAGTAGATTAGCGTTTGTGGACTTGAACTTGAAAAATGGTGTGTATTGACATCTTCCAGCATTTGAAACAAGATACCTTCTGCTGTTCATTCATGTTTATTATTTCATGCTAGTAAAGACGAAGAGATGATCAGTTCACGAGCTGCTTGAACTGAGGAGCCACAGCGATCTGTCACGATACATTGAAGAAACACAAAACAATAGCCTATTTATTGTTTGAATTTCTTAAAAATGTACAAAATTTGAAAGCGGAGACTTTGTTTGATACCAAAAGTAACCTGCTCTGTCTTGTCTGTCGGCATGTTGTCAGTTTCCTCTTTGCTCTGCAATATATTGTTCAGTGACAACATGATGTGTGGCATGAGAGCGGCATGTCTTGTCGGACATAGCAACAGTAATGAAGGGGTCATTACTTTGCGAACGGTCAATTACATTACATTCACAAGCTTCTGTAACATGGCTGGGTGGAATATAACAAAATCATATTGTAACATTTACACTGTAACATCCAAGACGCACAGCTTTGAACTCTTTCCTGCTAAAGGGAATTTGGTAAGTTGCTAAATTTAAATGGGAGTTCCTGAGAAGAGGCGCTAGGCAAACTCTTGATGGCGGGAGGTTCTTCGGATTCAAGGAACTCAGGACATATGGTTTCCTCAGGTTCATTCTTTACACTAGAGAATGTGGGTGATTCCATGGATCCCTGATAGTAGGACCAGGATGTAGATGCAGATCCGATGGAGGAAAGGCTTAAGTCGGGGAGGTTAGCTCTGAAGCTTTCACTGAAAGATGAAGACTCCATTATACTGGACATTTGTAGGTCAGAGGAGGAGGTGTGAGAGAGTCGTGGCTCGTGTAGGTTGAGTTTTGACACTAAAGGTTTGCCTACACTGATCCTTTGCTCTTCCAAGAGCTCTTCATCCAGATTAGTGTACTTGTAGTGTAGACACACAGTAAAGGAGAGCTCTTTCTGTGTGGGGAAGAGCAAAAAGATATGCCTTATCATACACATATAAAACATTAGATATACAGGGGTTAGACAAGATATTGTGAACACCCATTATTATAGGTGTTAATAACATTTGTGTAGGCTACAGTGAAAAAAACAAACATTGTCATTATCTTTTATCTCTTTTCATCTTCTATATTCTCTAGTTTGTAAATCAGTTTACAGGTAGTGTTAAGTTGTGTTCAGCAATGTTTAGTACAAGTGCTTGTGAAGCGGGTGACATGTCAGACTTCCAAAAAGAACAAATCATGAAAGCTTGTTTAAAGGAACACTCCACTATTTTTGAAAATAGGCTCATTTTCCAACTCCCCTAGAGTTAAACAGTTGAGTTTTACTGTTTTCGAATCCATTCAGCCGATCTCCGGGTCTGACGGTAGCATAGCATCTGTAACCTTAAAAGCCCATTTTTATGACTATGACTGCGAACACAAAGCATGGCAAAACATCTTCAGCAAAAGAAGAACAGTGTGCAAACTGAAGGTGAATAATATGGGCCGTTGAACACGAAGAAGAACTGTGCCCAAACAACACATAACTACTGCTGCAAAGTGACAGCAAATCTCAATAGTCACCTTAAAGAAAGTTTCCACAAAAACCAACCACACAGAACTTCACAAAGCCAACATCCATGAAATAGCTGCAACTGCTAAAGTTATAATCAGAGACACCAATTTTAAAATGTGAAAATAATGGTATTGTAATCTTAAACCTGGACAGTTGGAGCACCAAGATGAACTTCAACATATGCCCTGGCCAGACAAATCACCTGACTTGAATATTATCAATCCACTGTGGACAGTTTGGAGAGAAGAGTGAGAAGCAGATTCCCTTCATTAACTTTTCTGAAACAATTGGCTGATAGATGACATTCCACTGGAGAATATTCAGAAGTTTTATGAATCTATTTTAAGTAGGCTGGAAGCTGTATTAAAGGCAAATGGTGGTAAAACACCTTAAGGAAGTAATATTTCCCAGGTGTTCCCTTATTTTGACCAACCCCTGTATTATATTGTACACATATTGTACCTTGAGCCTTTGCAGGGCACTAATACGAGTAAAGAGCCGAGGTTGTTCCAGAGGCAGTAGATCATCCATGGACAGTAGTAAGCTGCCAGCCTCGTGAAGACTCTCCTGATTGCTGTGCTTCAGGTCTACTTCAGGACCCTGAAATTATATTATTGTCAAAACTGTAAACAATGCTTCTTTGGCTATGTCAACCAAATCAACCAAAGATACACCAAATTGAAGCAGACCATGGAAATTCATTCACAGGACAGCAATTTATGTAATATTTTCTCAGGACTGATTCAACACAAGTTGCAGATCTACAAGAAAGTCAGTTTACCTCTGGAAAGTCAGAGAGCTGAGCAGAGCAGGACACAATGTCTTTAGGTGACTCCAATATCCGAGTGTAGATTATCATGATATTGGAGAACTCTGCAGCGAAACCTAGCTGTACCTTGACACCACATTCAAACTGAAGACAGCGGCTCTCTGGGATGACTGGAACAATTTACACAAAATCATTACGTTTATCATAATTTTATCTACAGCCAAAGTACTTTGCATAAGGATATAAACTAAAGGGTTTTTATTTTAAACTGGTCTCACCATGTGCAATGGCCCACTGTAAGTTTCGTGTTGATGCTGTGACTTGGCATGCTGAAGCCTGAATGCTGTCTGTCAGGGCACGACGCTCCGAGAGATTACTGCGCAGCTCTAGAGCCTGCCGACCACGAGTGATTTCACACCTTCCCATGTCTGAAATGGACAGTGACTCTGTAAAACTGTGTGGTCATACTTGGTGTCATCAGTTTTTTGATAGAAGCCTATGGCATAGATGTGGCTTAACAGTAGTAGCACATTTTGTGTCTGGAAAGTAGTTCTAACAAAATGTTGATACCGACAATGATTCGAACATCTTTAACCCCAAACCTTCTGCTACTTTGTCAAGTATGACCGTGACCTTCTCTGGCTCCATCAGTCTTTTCTTAAGGAAGCTCATGAAGATTCCATTAGAGAGATCATCTTTATTTACTTCAAATGCTTCGGCATCAACACACCTGAATCCAGAATGTGAAAATTGTAATCACAATTTCTAGATGTCAAAAAAATGATTGTCATTGCATTAGACTTACGTCGCATAACCAAACACTATGTTTGCGGTCACTCTCAAGGGGCCAGGTTGTGGGATGCTCTCATCATTTGGGTTTCTGAATGAACAACACAACAGACGTCAGTTTCAAGTAAAATTGTATGCACAATATTTCAGAACTGATACACTTATGAATCAACTACACCTTTTCCGACACATGTCCAATAGAAAGACGTTAAGTCCCGTCTGGCGCTCTTGCATGCGCTGTAACATGTCCTGCACCCAGAGGCAGTGCTTGAAGGTATAAGAGGCTGGAGCATCGATAGGTACCATGAAACTGTTCCCATAGTTTTCATAGCCATGACCAGCAAAGTACAACAGCCCTTGAAATGGTGGACATGGATGAAATGATCCAAATGTATTTAATAAACAAACAATTAGGAAGCTTAGAACTTAAAAATATTTTTCTATAGTCAAAGAAATCCAAATTATGCAACAAGGAACTAACCATAAACACCTCGATCCAACAGCAGCAAGAACTCAGTAACAGCACTATGCATCTCCTGCCAGTTGAGGTCTAGCAGAGAGACGACTTTAAAGTCTAACTGGCGTAGAAGGTTTGTCAACTCATGCACATCCGCCATGGGAGCTCTCAGTTGCCGGTGATGCAGGTAGTTCATGTTCCCAATAAGCAATGCTACCTTATCAGTGGCTATAAATATGTGAAGCGACAAGATTAAAATATCAGATCCTTTACATGAAATGCAGAGAGTAACCACCACACTTCTGCTTATCACTTACCGCAACAATCCCCCATTTGCCTTGGACCCGCATTAGAAGCACCTGTAAAATATAAGGTGCATGTGAGTGACAAGAAATTATCAGTAGATGTGTTAAAATCATACAATTAAACAGATCTTGCTTACCTACTTTTGGTGCTTCCCATGAGACATCAGAAAAGGAACCAGGACCTGAGTGAAAACAGGCCATGCTATAACGAAAAATCTTTGGTCGATTTATTTCACTTGTATTTAAGGGAACCATTATGGATCATTTAATCTCAAACACCTTACCTATGTTTACTTGAACCTGATCACTCCACGCTTCATGATAGAGGTTGTAAACCTTGCAAGAATATATACCTCTATCCGCTGTGGTTATGCATGGAATCTGTGGACAAGCCCATACAAATGCCCAAGTAAATTCAAATGAATTACTCGTATGCATTCAACTGTGAGACTTTCATGAGTACCTTTAAGATGCTTTTAGTACAGTTTGGCATTGGCTGTTTGTTAAGATACCATTGGAACTGGGGAGGTGGGTTGGCCTGAGCAGCACATTCAAGATAAAGAGTGTCTCCCTCCATCAACGCTTGAGGCCTAGGTTGCTGAATTATATACAACCTACTAGCTGACGAAGGGAAGTAGCCACTGCTGGAACCTGCAATTGATGTAATTTATCAGTGATAAAGGAAATCTGATTCATTTCAGACTGAAAGTGAAATCTTCACATGCCTGCACTTGTGCCTCCAGACCGATGTACATGGGCCCAGTTGGAGAAAACATACTTGTCCCCAGAACTTACGCGGCAGATGTAGGGGCCCTGTTGAGCCACACTAACGGGATTCAGCACCAGCTCTGGGCCATTGCCTCCCGGCACCTACCGAGACCATAAAGAACCAGACTAAGGATAATATTTCAAATCAGTAGGTTCAGTTACAAATTTAGTGCACCAGACCTCATCTTTGCCTTTGAACCACTGGTAGGTGAGCTCCACATGTCCGACTGCTCTGCAGCTCAGAACCACGGGACTTCCCTCTGGTACCCGCTGACTCTGTGGCTGCAGTGTGATATCAATCTGCCTCATCACTACCCAAAAACACAAACAACACCTGGGTGATATGACTCACACTCTTCGGCCTTTGGGTTACCAAACCAAATCATTAGCCACAAAGGCACACCACAGTGAGGATGGAGGAACTGTTCTAGATTAGATCATCATCATTTTGTATATATATTTAACTACCATGTGTAGTGAGAAATCCAACAGCCTCTCTGTGCTCGATTTTCTTCAGGCACTGAAGCAAGAAAGCCAAGGTACACCCTCTATCTGCAAGAAGGGCAAGCAGGTATCGGCCAGGACTGCCATGTGGACTTAGCACTTTGAGTGAGCAGTCAGTCAGCTCTTTGTCACTACAAAGAAGTAGATTCTATAATTGTGAACTGGTCATAACCATGCACAACATTGGTTAGTTATTTCACATAATTCAGTCTATAACAGACCTACCTATAGCAGAACTGTGGCTGCTCGGCCACTGCCTTTGCCAGCTGTTTCCAACCACACTCTAGATTGTCTAACATGTAACCGAGTCTGTTCAGCGCTGCATCGCTCAGGGTTTCTACACCCAAATTCTTGTCCTCCATAACTTGGTAAATGATTATCTGAGAAATAAATGACAAGTGGTTTATTAAAATTTTTCTTCAGACAGGAATGCTTTTCAATGTTTAGGATTTAGTTTTCAGTTGTTGAATAAAATTTTGAAGCATTAATGTAATTTCTACTATAGGTATCAGTGTTCTCTATTTCTGTGCTTTTTCAAAATAAACTATAAATCAACTTCCCAAACCAAACATTTACAGAACTATGAATTTACTAACAAATATGTTATTACCCAAACCCTATCACAAAAGGGGAAGATGTGATTAATGTCTAGCCTCTCACATAATAAAGATCAAAACCATTAAAAAAAAAAAAACCTACTCCTATATATTTAACTACCATGTGTAGTGAGAAATCCAACAGCCTCTCTGTGCTCGATTTTCTTCAGGCACTGAAGCAAGAAAGCCAAGGTACACCCTCTATCTGCAAGAAGGGCAAGCAGGTATCGGCCAGGACTGCCATGTGGACTTAGCACTTTGAGTGAGCAGTCAGTCAGCTCTTTGTCACTACAAAGAAGTAGATTCTATAATTGTGAACTGGTCATAACCATGCACAACATTGGTTAGTTATTTCACATAATTCAGTCTATAACAGACCTACCTATAGCAGAACTGTGGCTGCTCGGCCACTGCCTTTGCCAGCTGTTTCCAACCACACTCTAGATTGTCTAACATGTAACCGAGTCTGTTCAGCGCTGCATCGCTCAGGGTTTCTACACCCAAATTCTTGTCCTCCATAACTTAGTAAATGATTATCTGAGAAATAAATGACAAGTGGTTTATTAAAATTTTTCTTCAGACAGGAATGCTTTTCAATGTTTAGGATTTAGTTGTCAGTTGTTGAATAAAATTTTGAAGCATTAATGTAATTTCTACTATAGGTATCAGTGTTCTCTATTTCTGTGCTTTTTCAAAATAAACTATAAATCAACTTCCCAAACCAAACATTTACAGAACTATGAATTTACTAACAAATATGTTATTACCCAAACCCTATCACAAAAGGGGAAGATGTGATTAATGTCTAGCCTCTCACATAATAAAGATCAAAACCATTAAAAAAAAAAAACCTACTCCGTATTGGTATTTTTTGGTGGGGACTTCAATAGGAAAATGTCTAGGTGGTAGGCTGTAATTGTCCAAAAAGAAAAATTCCCATTTAAATGCTACAGTTCTTGAATATTTTTGTCCACCAAATTAAAAGCTGGCAATAATAATAAAAGTAATCTTAATCTTGACAATCTTACACTTGACATTCTTAGAGTAATTAAATCCAAATTTGGAAGACAATGCTATTGACGTTTTTTAACAACTTAAATGTATTTTTTTTAATCAGCACGAATATAAAAATTCATGTACACATATACACGGCGTTTTAATCTAGATTTGTGAAACGCTTCTCTTTTTTTATAATCTAAGAATTGTTATTGTAATACCTATATATATATATATATTTTTTTTTTATATATATAAATATATATTTTTTTTTTTATTATTAGTATTTTTTTTAATCATATTAAAAACACCACAAACACCAACAATCTTAATACGTGTTTTATATTAACGCTGACTTGTTCCTGTATTAAAAGAACCCAACATAGCCTATAGTAACATGAAAATGCGGAACCAAATGCACCCTATATTTTTCTATATACGACACATTTGTCAGTGCGTTAGGAAACGTAACTTTAAATAACCAACCACACAGGTAATTAATTAAAAGTTTGAGTTCTATATCACATAGACCACATGATTAGAAAAGCTCGATATAAATGATTGCATTTAGATCACAGATCAGTATGCTGTTCGATTTCATTTAAAAAAAACGAAATGTGTCAAATAAAAAGCTCTTAAATATTTAAATGTAACCGGCAAACAGTACACTTACCTGTTATACGGTGATTTAGACACCAGGAAGTGAGTTTACCCCGGCTTCTTAAAACGTATGTTGTCAAGCGACCGTAGCACAAATACTATTATTTAAAAAGAATATCTCACTGCACACAGCCGGTTTACCAATAATCAATCAATCGGACACTAAATATCCGTTTAACTCACTCAGAATCCGTAACTGCGACCAATGCTTATCAGAATCCACAAATCAATATGGTAAACATCCGCAGCAGTTCTTTTTCAGTCAGTAGTTCCTCTTTCTAACATGTATTTGCATGCACATCCCACCACGCGCAGCACAAGCTTTTTTTACTTTCACCTTCTCTCGACCTAGAACAGCAAGCCATCATCATCCTGCTGAAGGGATGTAACCCGTCACCTCACATCACTTCCACAAAATATACAGATAGATAGATTAATCTAGTTAACAATTAGACTCTTTAACAATTTCACTTTTGACATTTCCAAGTTTTTCATGACTATAAGAAAGAACACACAAAAAAAGAAAATACCCTTTTTGACATTTTGCATTAGAAATTGTATTTTTCACGTGACAGAATTGAGAACAATAACACAATGACGTTAACAGTAATACAAAGAATGACAACAAAAATACAACCACTTGATCCTCAGACACAGCAGAACCAACACAACCAGCAAAACCGAAAAAAAGTTTGCTTATTTTTCTCAGCACTGATTTGTTCGTTACACTGGAAAAGATGAACTTCTCCATATCCGAGCTCCACTCAGCAGAGAAACATATCTGAACCTGTGCCTCAGGTAATGTCTGCTGTGAAAACAAAGGTTCACCCAGGTCTTGCTCTCAAAGACGCATGATTCTGTCCAAACCCGCTACATCTTTTTGCCTTTATGCAGTTTATTATGTCTCCAAATATGCTCCTTCCTTAAAAGCTTCCAGTATTCCCGACTGTCTGGCTCCAATTCGTTGAGTTTTTTGGGTGGACCGAGGTGCAACTGAAACAACCTGAAGGTATAGGACAACATATATATAACTTGATTTACAAGCATAGTATTTTTTCTAGCTCATTTGAGAATATGGAAGATTCTGCTGTGGGATAAAGCAAATAAAGCAGGTAAAGGCATAAAGCCTTTTTTATCTCACAATTCAGATTTTCTTTATCACAGTAGAGAGAAGAAAAGTCTGAATTTGTAAGATATACACTTGCAATTGTGGGGGGGGGGGGGGGAACAATTGTAAGATATAAACTGTAAACTCAGAATTCAGAGGAAAAAAGCCAAAATTGCAAGACATGAACTCAGAATTCTAAGAAAGAAAAGTTAGAGTTGCAAGATATAAACTCAGCAATCTAAGAAAAAAAAATCTGAATCGCAAGATATAAACATATGATTCTAGAAAAAAAATAAAAAATAAAAATGATGTGAAAAATCTCATCTCAGAATTCTGAGGGGCAAAAAATGCAGAATTGCAAGATATATTCTTATTCCGTGGAGGAAACAAGCTTCCATAAATCAATGCATATATAAAAGCACAAAGTAAAATACACCATCATACCATTCTGGATACTCCTCCCTGGGTTTAATAAGAGGGTCCTCGCCTTGTTTGAAGATGTTGACTCCAACTGCATGAGTACAAAGTCTCACTGGATCCTTACAGACTTCTGGACCCTTAAAAACTTCCTTTACCATTCCTTTGCCTTTG
Source organism: Sinocyclocheilus grahami (assembly GCF_001515645.1). Classification (NCBI taxonomy): domain Eukaryota; kingdom Metazoa; phylum Chordata; class Actinopteri; order Cypriniformes; family Cyprinidae; genus Sinocyclocheilus; species Sinocyclocheilus grahami. The sequence continues at coordinate 83,563 of NW_015505977.1, read as the reverse complement.
CCTTTGGTAACTAAGAGAGCAAATATAAAATAAACATTATTTTACAAAAATAGCTATTAAAATATTGTATAATGTAAAAAATATATAATATAATACAATATATAATATAATATAAGACAAATATATTCTTAATGTTTTGAAAATTGGTCCTACAAGGTCAGAAGTTGCAGGGTAATGTTGACATTGTATGGATGCAAATACAAAATGCATACAAAACACACCTTACCTGGTTTCTTACTAGCATAACTACGGGACTGAATCCGTAGAGTGTTAACAAAAAGCTCGTTATAAGCATTAACAACAGGCAAGTTTATCCTCTTAAAATAATGAAGTACACTATGTGCCATTGTGCCTCCACAGACCTTCCACCATGCAGTCTGAACTACTTCTTCTTCTTCTTTAGGTTTTAAGGGCAGCTTGCATCCTAGAAGTTGCATTACTGCCATCTTTTGGAATTATATTACTCCTACACCAATTAAAACATCAAATCCTCTTTTCTTCCTTGACTTTTTCCTCCACATTCTTAAATAAGCTTACCATTGATGTATGGTTTGTTATGATAGGACAATATTTGGCAGAGATACAACTATTTGAAAATCTGGAATCTGAGGGTGCAAAACAATCAAAATATTGAGAAAATCACCTTTAAAGTTGTCCAAATGAAGTTCTTAGCAATGCATATTACTAATCAAAAATTAAGTTTTAATATATTTACAGTAGGAAATTTACAAAATATCTTCATGGAACATGATCTTTACTTAATATCCTAATGATTTTTGGCATAAAAGAAAAATCAATAATTTTGACCCATGCAATGTCTCTTACAGCAGGCCTGCCTATATAGGAGAAAGACTAATGGACAAAGTAGTAGGTTAGCCTTTATGAACTGTCTACCAAAACATGTGCCATTTTAGTCCTTGGGATTACTTTGTGGGAAATATGTTATCTAATGTTTTAAAGTATAAGTACAAATTAATGTTTGTAATTATTTATATAGCCTACATTAATCAAAAGTCTCAAACTAAAAAAAACTGAAAGCAGAATGTCTCACTGTGTTCAAATTAAAAAGGGATGCATTTTGAAAATATTTAAATTCAATTTCAAGCATGTAGAAATTATCAAAAATACTGAGCAAATTGAACTTGAATCCTGTCACATCTGCACATCTGTTCAATTGAAGGCCTAAAATGATTCAGTGATTCAATAACTCACTCAAAAAACATAAAATATATTAATTTGTCACCACCTACTGGCATAAAGATGTAGGCCTAATCAGCAAAAATGGTCACTTAGTATTATATGAGTTAATTAACCCGAACAAATCTTTTTAATGAAAAAGTTCAAGAGAAATCAGTGGGAAAACGCTTACGTGGCTTTGTGGAAGGAGACGGTGATTTAAAAAAAACACATGTAGTATTCAGTTTATTAAAAATATAAACTATGTACAGGCGAGCGGATGATCCCGGAGTATGAACGCAAGGCGCTGAATTTAAGCTCTTTCCTCCTATAGAAAAGTGTTATAAAGAATACAATGCATTCATATTCTGGCCACATCTGCTTGCCTGTACACACACACACACACACACACACACACACACACACAC
>NW_015505977.1:79818-81912 GCF_001515645.1 Sinocyclocheilus grahami | reverse complement strand
TATATGAAGAGTTCAGATGCAAAAGCCTCTAAGTGCCATTTGAAAATTTCTTCTAAATTGAGCATTTTTATCAGGCTCCTACATTTATGTTCAGTTATTTCACTTTAATGGCAATGAAAAGGACCTAATCGTCATTAAAGTGAAATTACTGAACCTACACTTAGGAGTCTGATAAAAACGCTAATTTTAGAAGAAAATTTCAAACGGCACTTAGGCATTTGCATCTGAACTCTTATACTTATATCTTAAAACTGTTATAAAGAATAAATGCTTAACGGGAGACTTTGCATGTGATGCATTCATATTCTGGCCACATCTGCTTGCCTGTACACACACTTTATTTATTTATTTAACTGAAAAAATGTTTTCATTCATCCAATTAAAAAACAATTAGGGTAATGTTTCACATCTATATTTTATAACTTGAGCCAATGAAAAATAAATAACTTGCACTAAACTATATTTTCTATGTCTATGAAAACTATTTTATAAAACCTGGCACAAAGTATATTTTTCTTGTTGAAGAAAGTCAATTAATTAAAATTCTAGTTTTGATCCAAACAAAAATATAAAGATTTAAAACAAAAATTCTCATTTAAGAAATATTACAAATCATTTATAATTACAACTTATATGGAAGCCTTGAAATCAACTGAAATAAAAGACATTAAATCTCTCAAGATCTCAGCAGAGGAGGATTAAACAACTCCACAACCAGTATTACCAGCTTCACTTATTAATACTAACCAGTTTGACTTCATTTCTCTCATGTCTAAAAAAGTTATTATTGAGAACAGAGATTTAGATGTTGAATGTTTTGTTTGAAGTCACCATTAATGTGGTCAGTGTTTGCTTTAGTTGGGCTCTTGACCCTTAACTTTATAATATTAGTTTTTCTCTGGTTGCTGTAACTCTGTGTTAACAAAACACAGAGTTTGTGTTTGGCAAAAAAGCCAAAAGAAAACATGATCAGGTGGTATTGACTGGTTGTCAATAATGATGGTTTGTATCGGCCTGATACACTGATCTCATCCAGAGTGTAAATCTGTTATTATATGATTGTAATATTAATTTTATATTGTTGATAGAAGTAATGTTTTAGTCTGATAATTTGATGCACTTTAAAAACACATTTTGCACACTAAACATTTTGAATATCTGTTCTGTTCAAACACACACATTCATCAAGAATCAGCATATGAATCTCAACAATGGTGACGATAAACCAAAAGCTTCATGCTGCAGTGCATTCTGGGAGCACCAATCAAAACTCATCCATGGCTCCCAGAATGCATAGCAACAAGAATAAATTAGGCACCTGAATTGTCTGAATATTTTCTTTTATTCTTACTATTTGCTTTAATTTTTGCCATTTGTGTTGTGACTTTTTAGTAGTTGTGATGTTCAAAAATCTGTTTATCTGAATATTTTGTTGATTGTCACCATTGTTGAGATTCATATGTGTGCCATAAATACATTTTTTGTGCACAAAATAAATTTATTCACACGGTCAAAAACAGTCTGTAGAAACAATGAGCTACTGTAGTCAACAATGTAACAATCAGTGAATCAAGCCTCTACATGATGATTTTGTCAGTATCAAGCAGCCAACATTACCTGATCACATTTTCTCGTAGATTTCTTTGCTATAATAATGTGCTTTCGAAACACAAAATTGCAGCAGCAAGACAAAAAACAATGTTATAAAGTCAACGACCAAGTGACCAACTAAAGCTAAGACCAACTATTCACCAAAATGGCAAACTTCAAATGGAATTCACTAAAACTATGAAAATAAACCTCTGTTAATTCACAGTAAGAACTTCCATATGACAAATAAAGTCAAACTGGGGTCCATTTCCCAAAATCATCATTAGCAACAGCAACTATGGCCGCAAGTTCCATTGAACTCTGTTGGTAACAACAGGGCTGCGTTCAGCCCCGACAAAAACGGTGCAAAACATTTTTTAAACGGAAACGGTGGTGCGTTGAACACCCTGTTCTGATGACGCAAGAGTTGCAACTATGGCAGCTGAGAAGGCCATTCTTTGTGTTCTTTTTGAAGAATTTTCAGAGCCTGATGAAATCGGTATA
>NW_015505977.1:68977-79126 GCF_001515645.1 Sinocyclocheilus grahami | reverse complement strand
TATGTTACATTAATCAGTGTCTAGCACACCTTCCTAAGGAAAGGATATGGACCAGAAGACATTGCAATTATTAATGATATTTAGACAGACTTAAAGAAGTTCCAGATCTATACGTGTGCCCTTATTATTTCAGTTATTTTGCCTTTAATGTAAATAAACGTGCAAACAATATACTTGCTCTTGTGATTTTATTTTGATGTTAATTACATTGTGCCAGCTGTCTCTTTAATACCGTGTGGTTTATATACATGTTGCTGCTGACTGGGCTGACATTTTTGACACACCCACCAAACAAGAGAAAATGCATCTCAAACCCCGTTGCACACCGTTTCCAGGAAACATGTCGTTCAAACCGGAAACCGTAGCAAAATGGTGCACACCGGTTTGAACTTGAACTTGCCCCAGAACTTGCGACCATAGTTGCTTTTGGGAAACGCACCCCTGGTTAGTATTAATAAGTGAAGCTGGTAATACTGTTTGTGGAGTTGTTTAATCCTCCTCTGCTGAGATCTTGAGAGATTTAATGTCTTTTATTTCAGTTGATTTCATCTAAGGCTGTGACTGAAAGTCAGTTGTAGTAATTATAAATAATTTGTAATATTATTTCTTAAATGAGAATTTGTGTTTTGATTAAATCCGTATCTCTTTTTTTTAGACCAAAAATAGAATTTAAATTAATTTCTTCAACAAGAAAAATATACTTTGTGTCAGGTTTTATAAAATATTTTTCATAGACATAGAAAATATAGTTTAGTGCAAGTTATTTAATTTTTTACTGGCTCAAATTATAAAATATAGATGTGACCCATTAACCAAATTTTTTTTTTATTATTAAATTTTTTTCAGTGTTCCCGTTTATCATTATAGACCTATCCTGTGACCAATGTGTTTATAAAGTCATTAAGTCAATTTCAACTTGTAAAGTCATAATTATGACAAGTCATAATTTCGAGTTTTTAAGTCATTATCATGACTTAAGTATGTCATAATTTCAACTTTTTATCTCGTAATTATGACTTAAGTATGTCATAATTTCGACTTTTTAAGGCATACAAATTTCGATTTTCTCCTTTGGTGAGTCTGCTTGTTAACATCAGGTGTCTTCAATAATTGTCAATCATCACTTAATTAGTCACCTAATTATCTCATTAACTTTAACTCTGCTTCAGTGTTAATTTAACACTCTTATTTGAACACTTTCACACTCTTGATTGTGGTCTCACATGTACTCCCAGGAGAGTTAATTTCACACTGGATTTTTTGCTGTGTGGTAGCACATTGTGATGGCTGGTAGGCCATTATGAAAAACTATCTTGCTGTTGGAGCTAGTTTTAATCCGACCAGCAGGGGATGCTCATTACCTGACTTGTATGGGTGCAAAAGTCTTAGTATAAGGAATCAGACTTCAGAATGTAAAAAGAAGCAACTTTTTGATAAAGTGTTAGACCGGCACCTGTAAAAATGAGCGTCATTCAGATGAGCCATTAAACTGCCCTCCTGACATTCTGTTGTCATTAATTCCCCACCTTAACACTAGAACCGCCAGGGGTTGCTGTATACCTAAAACCGCCAGCGGGTAAATTTTACCCACGCACATGACACCTGTTTTTATATGGCTAAAGAACATATTATTTCACTGTATTATGCCACTGTCTTCACAAAGAAATGTCTAGAGTCATGAAATGATTATGTCTAGTCATCAACTATATTTTTGTCCTGTTGTTTTATGTTCAAGGCTTTTTTACGCACACTAATCAATTTTCATAGCGGTCAATATTAAGCTAAACAAGCCTGCACTGACAACAAGAATTAGAAGGAAGTAAATATATATTTGGGTGATGTAATATTATAATACTATGTCATTAATCAATATATTAAGGTAACCTATATGTTATTTAAATGACTAAAATAGCCTATAGACAAGAATGAGCATAATAATTCACCACATTGCAGAGGATGATGCAATGACAAATTCAAGCGCACAGCTTCACCTAATTAATTATTAATTTGTTTAGTTATATCATTTATAATTTGAATAAGAGAACAACACCAATAAACTTCGGGTAATCAAAAAATGGTTTTATTCATTACATCAGATCAGATTTTTTTTTCTTCAGGAAACAGGCAGACTAGAATAAATAGCAACACAGAAGCCAACAATAAACGATTGAAATGGCAAAACAAAAATTAAATAATTCATCCAAATTTTGAACAATTATGAGTAAGATTAGGATAAAACATCTAAATATGATGTATTGATCGCCGACAGGATGCATCACTTTACCTCCCCACCAGACTCTCTATCACTCATGGCATTTAGTGCTTCTTATACCACTTCAGCATCCATAAATCGCCTTCTTTTACTCATTTTGTCTTTTTTTATGAAACCGATAACCACTAATTCAGTGAGTGAAAGGTGTTGCCTAAACCATAAGCGGCATGAAAATGACAGCATGAAAATACAGGCATTATATAGGTGAGTAAATTTGACCCACTGGCGCTTATAGGTATAAATGCTCTGTTTTTTTTTTATCTGGTTTTATCTAAACAATTTTTAACAACAGGGGACTGTAAATTACACAATTTTAGTAAAAGTCAGTGACTGGGAGACTTGAATGTTTTATTGAAAATCTGTTATGTACATTTGAAAAACAGCTACGGCTAAAATTTACCCCGTGGCGGTTCTGTTGTTAATCATGAATTTGACCTCATTGTTTAAGCTGGTAGCGCATCCTGATGGCTGTACACTCTTAAAAATAAAGGTGCTTCACGATGCCATAGAAGAACCTTTTTGTCTGAATGGTTCCATAAAGCACATCGACCATCTGAAGAAACTTTCTGTTTCACAAAAGGTTCTTTGTGGCGAAAGAAGGTTCTTCAGATTACAAAAAGGTAAGAAAGAGATGGTTCTTTAAAGAACCTTTGACTGAATGCTTCTTTGTGGAACCAAAAATGGTTCTTCTATGGCATCGCTTGAAGAACCTTTTGAAGCACCTTTATTTTTAAGAGAGTATTGAGCTTGTCAGGATGCGCTACCCCTCTATTAGAGCAGCTTTATTAAGGCGCAGGCTACGAATGCAGCTGTGGCATGCAGTAGGCTGAGTTTGGTTCCTCACTAAAGCTAAGCAGGCCAGAGCCTGGTCAGTACACTGGTAGGAAACCATTTGTGAAAATGTAGCTTGCTGCTGCAGCTAGTTTTAGTCTGTCTTACACATGGCTTATGGACACATATTGCAAACGGCAGAATGTTTGCAATATGTTACAAAAATATTGTTAAAAATTACCTTTTATCATTTTTCTACTGTCACTCTTAAAATATTATGCTAATCGCAATGACATAATCTGTTACTGTGTTTTGTTATTATGTTTTAATACTTTCAAGATATAGGGCTGATGAAATAAAATGACTCGTTCGAGTTTTTTATTGTTTTTTTATATATATATCGCGGAATGTAATCCGCTTAGCACAGTACTACAAGTTACTGATGTTTAATAGAGAAACATTTCTGAATGAAGAATAAATAGCGGGACATGCATGATATTAATATGAGTTAATATGAGTAGAGAAGGCCACCTTTTGCTGATCTTATTTTTAATAACAAAATGAAATAAAATAATTATATTGTGATGTTATTGTAAAATAAAATGTCTCACTGTGGAATATGAAAAACTGGCATGTACACTCGTTCAACAGAAAGGACTTGAAGCCACCATTCTTGGACTCTGAAGAATACTATGCAAACCACGCTTTTGGATCTACTATGAAGTTTTTGTATAAAGCTGGTGAGTAGGCTAAATTTTTGTAAGCCCATGTCTCTGTCAGTACGTCATTTATGTTTGTTTGTTTGTTTGTGTGCGTGTGTGTGTGTGTGTGTGTGTGTGTTTCCCCCTTTAGTTCCAGAGGTTTTGGGATTGAAAATCTTCTGCCACATGATCTTCTGTAAAAGTGAGTATTCATGTCATACTAACATTAATATTTTAAATGATCATGTGCCGTTATATGTGCGGAAATGTGGACACAGGCAAAGCAGGCAAACTCTGCACCAAGGCACCACTCAGATTCCAACTTATTTCGTGAGTTTAGCTCACTCAAAATAAAACCTCCCTCATCATTTTCTCAGGGTGTATTCACATCAGGAAAGTCCGCAAGTTCACTTGCTTTGGTCCAGACCAAATACAATGTTGATTTATTTATTTTTTTGTTTGGTGCGGTTCGCTTTCACACTGCCCTTTTTGCAAGTGAACCAGAAACTGTAAACAAAAGCACACATGTGCTTAAGGTCATCCATTCATTGGTTCATCCATTCAACCGTACCAGAGTTTGTTTGGAAGCGGACTGAGACCACCTCTTCAGCTGGGTCTCGGTACGGTTGTTTGGTCCGCACCAGAGTGCGATTACTGAATTCACACCTGCCCAAAAGATCCGCACCAAGGAGGGAAACAAACTTGAGTTCGATTCAATCGAACCAAACAAGACATGGGCCAGTTGCATAAACTTAGCCACCATGTTAAGACCGTGTCTTAAGAACTAGTTTGACCAACTACCAGTTGCCAAGGGGTAATCAGTCTTCCTTTTCCAATACAAATAAGAACAATCTACCTTTTCATAACTGAACTAAAAAAGTTATGACCATTGAAGAAAAGAACATTTAGATGACTAACTTTTAAAGACTAGTCTAAACAGTTTATGCAACCGGCCCCAGGTGTGAATACACCCTCACCCTCATGTCTTTTTTAATCATCTTTTGTGTTCCACAGAAGAAAGTCAGTTATGCAGGTTGGAAAAATACATGGGTGAGTAAATGATGACAGAATTTTCATCCTATCCACCTTATTCTTCACATAAAAATGGGCGTGGCTATTTGTACATTTTAAGTGTCTTGCTTCCGGTCTCATTTGCTTCCAGCTATTTTTATCTGTATAGAACCACTTGTTTTTTTGCTGCTTGATATTGCAAATTGGTGTCTTACCATATTATTATAGTGTATTATCTTAATTATGAACACACTGGTTTGTAATGCAAACAGTTTTACCGTTTACTGCACATTGTTATTATTCTCGTTATTTCCCGATAGCAGCTAATGAACCGGAAGTCTCGCCCATAGGCTTAATTCTGCGTTTATGAAAGGAGGTGGATAAGTATGATAGTTAGTAATTTAATGAAATCATCAAGTACATTTGTTAGACATTTCACCCACTTGTGATAGAAAAACAGTGTAAACCGATTAATAGTTATATTAGTTATAAATAAACAGGTATTAGTATATTAGCTATTAATAAAAAATATTACTTGTTTTTAATATTTCGTGTACTAATCGGCATTTTTCTGGGTACCAAATTTGTTTACTTTGCTATGATACATCTGGAAAAAGGTGTTCATTGTTGTGAATACTCATATTCCTTATAAATACCATCTCAAAGTGGAGTACACACACCCAGAGCAGTGGGCAGCCATTTTTGCTGTGGGGCCTGTGGGGGTTGCGTGCCTTGGTCAAGTGCACCTCAGTTGTGGGTAGTGAGGGTGGAAGAGAGCGCTGTTCATTCACTCATCTACATTTCCTGCCAGTACTGATACTCAAACCCATGACCTTCAGTTTACAAGTCTGACTCTCTAGCCATTAGGTCACAACTAGATCATTAAACTAGAATGTCTCATAATTTCAAATTTTGTTTAAAGAAAAGGTACATAAATGAAATCCTCCTTATTAAGGACTTTTCAATAAATCTGTCTTTTTTTCTTCTTCTTTTTGTCGAGGAACACTGAGAGAAAACAAAGTTAGATCCAAGTGCAGCAGAGGCGGACAGTAACTAAGTACATTTACTTGAGTATTGTACTTAAGTACACTTTTTGAGTACCTGTACTTTACTTGAGTATTATTTTTTCTGGGAACTTATGACTTTAACCACTACATTTGAAAGACAAATATTGTACTTTTCACTCCACTACATTTCTATCAAGGTCCTGTGACTTTTTTTTTCAGACAGTTTATCAGTAATCACTCTTGTAGGGCTACATGAAGTGATTTCCCAGCATTTTTTTGAACACTGACCAGTTGCAAATGTGATATTTATTTACAACAATTCAATAATAAGAAGTTAATATTGTGGTATATTAAAACGCTTTTGTTCTCTTTTGCTCACCATGGTTGCATTAATTTGATCAATAATATATTAAACGGTAATATTGTGAAATATTATTATTATTGTGGTATTGTGATTTTGCTAAATTGTGTACGTGAAAATATTACCTATAAAGCCACAGAAGAACTGTTGTGCATCTCCTAATAAAACATAAGCACCACGAGAACGATTAGACAGCATTTTTTTAATTTTTGTTTTGATGTCAAATAAGTCTTGCTGTTTTGCTTTTTTGTTAAAGCAGTGTTGCTGTTGTAAAGTTATTTTGTTTTAAAGCAGGTTTGAGTTTGTTTTTTTCCTTATCACTCTGTATTTACAGGATTTCACTGTCCACTCTGTTCAAATGTGATTGAATGGCTACACATAGATGTGTGCGCACACACACTGTCAGAGCTACGTGAGATCACTACCATCCTGCTTTTGTGGGGGTGGGTAGGGGTGTTTATTTTTTTAGTTTTTTTCCCCCATAGGTTTTTAACATTCTAAAAGCGCTTTATTCCAAAGATACAAAAAGCTAGTCATTGTATTCAGTAGGTGTAATGTATTCCAAGTTACTTCAGGAGTATTGCAAGTATTACATACAACAAAAAAACAGTGCATTGACATAAAAAAGGAAATTTACTTTTGGTACTTAAGTACTTTTAAAAGCAAGTACTTCTGTACTTTTACTTAAGTAGCTTTATTCCAAAGATACTACAAGCTAGTCAGTGTATTCAGTAGGTGTAATGTATTCCAAGTTACTTCAGGAGTATTGCAAGTATTACATACAACAAAAAAACAGTGCATTGACATAAAAAAGGAAATTTACTTTTGGTACTTAAGTACTTTTAAAAGCAAGTACTTCTGTACTTTTACTTAAGTAAAAATCTGTCTTTACAACTTTTACTTGTAATGGAGTAATGTTTGACGCCGTATAAGCTTTCCCAGCCAGACTCGATGTAAGCCTAACGGGCCTGGTGGGAAGCTTCGGGGCCCTGATGAGTACATTTCCAACAGGTGATAATGATCAGAATGACAAAGCAAAGGACTATGGGAAACACAGTTCAAAACATGTAACACATAAACAGGAAGAGCGCCCTCAAGTGGCCAGTCCAGGGCACCACAACCAGACACTGTGACATTACCCCCCTCTACGGAGCGGATACCAGATGCTCCACCAGAACACACAAGTTCAGGAGGGAGGTGGAACTGAGCGGACCAGGGGGAGGGACGGCGGGCCAGGACCATACAATGGAAGGGGGCCAGGGGACAGAGATAGACCAGGGCATGAGCACAGAACCGGCAAGGTGAAAGGCCAAGGCAGGGCCGGCAGGATGAACCAGCAAAGCCCCAACCACACAGGAATCCCAGCAGATAGCCAGGATGGAGCCGGAGGAATGAGCCAGTGAGGCTCCTGCCAAACAGGAACCCAGGCGGGCAAACAGAGCAGAGTCGGAATCCTGCCAGGCAACATTGGTGGGACAGAAAACCCTCTCAGCGACTCAAGGAAAACTGTAAACAAGAGCAGAGAGAGTTTAGTACCAGCCTCAATGGCTGCAACAGGACAGGCCGATTGCTCTGCAACGGTCCCTGAGAGCTCCTGAACTGGAGCAGGCTCTGAATTGGACCTTATGAGCTCCCGGACTGGAGCGGGTTCAGGAGCGGACTCAGAGGGCTCCCCGATTGGAATGAGTTCCTTAATGAGGTCTGTGGGCTCCTGGACTGGAGTGGGCTCTGGAGTGGACCCTGTGAGCTCCCGGACTGGAGCGGGCTCTGGAGTGGACCCTGTGGGCTCTGGAGTGGACTCTGTGAGGTCCGGGACTGGAGTGAGTTCCTTAATGAGCTCTGTGAGCTCCCGGACTGGAGCGGGCTCTCGAGTGGGCTCTGTGAGCTCCCGGACTGGAGCAGGCTCTGGAGTGGGCTCTGTGAGCTCCCGGACCGGAGCGGGCTCCAGAGTGGACCCTGCGCGCTCCCGGCCTGGAGCGGGCTCCACTGTCCTCCTTCTCGCCCTCCGCCGCTCAGTGGGAGTCTGAAGGGTAGAGGTGGTGGGAAAATCCCTGCAGAAGGGTTCTGATTGGCCTGGTATTGCCCACTGACTTCGACTATGGAGATACTTGACGAAGCCCCAGAAATCCAGGATCCCGAGTCCCTCCATTTCCCACTGGGGCAAAGGATTATCCAAACACACATTAAAGAAGTTCTTAAGTGCAGCCTCATTATAATTCAGCCCCACCAAAAACGTCCAAAAGGTCTGGGCAAAACCTCCAAACTCCATTCCCTGCTGCCTCAGAGCCATCAGAGCCTGGTGTCGAGCCACTCGCGCCTTCCCTGTAGCAGGAGGGGTAATCCGCATGTCCATAGTCCAAAACAAAAGCAAAAGCCAAATAAACTGCTGGATCTTGTGGTGGCTGCAGTATTCCGTCACGGAACACTGAGAGAAAACAAAGTTAGATCCAAGTGTAGTAGGTTTATTAAAGTAACAAATATCCAAAAACGAGGCAAAAGGTAAATTCAAAACACAGGGAACAGAAAACACGACGTAACTCAAACAATACTGCAGCAAAGACAGACAATGAGAGCATGGTATAAGTAGTGATGAGCTAATGAGTAAATTGCCAACAGGTGATAATGATCAGAACAGAACGACAAAGCAAAGGACTATGGGAAACAGAGTTCAAAACATGTAACACAGAAACAGGAAGAGCGCCCTCAAGTGGCCAGTCCAGGGCACCACAACCAGACACTGTGACACTTTTTTAACCCCCAGATGTACCAAGGATCCAGCTGATTACTTCAGATTTGGAGGACTTCTCTTTATCTGCTGTGTCTTTCACTTCTAATGCAGAATCATGGACCTTTATTTGTATGTTGTATATTTTCAGTAGCGATGCACCGATCGACCGGCCAGGGACCGGAATTAGCCGGTTTTCCGCATTTTTAACTGGAAGACCGAAAAAAATTGCATTACAATAGTGAATTCGAGAAGTGACAAGAGCATGGACCATAATTGCAGTGTTTCTCATTTATATATATATATATATATATATATATGAAAGGAGTGTGATACTCTAGTAATAACGGAACTCCAACTGTTTCACCTTTTATATCTATCTGCTTATGGTATTTCTCACAGCGTGTGTCATGGCAGATGCCCAAATCCATTATAATTTAAAAAATAATACTGTTTTTGTGTCACGAAATGTAGTTTTTTTAGGCGAGAATGTAGTTGTTTAGACTTCAAATATGCCATTTGTTAATAAAATGAATTAATAATCAAAAAATTACTTTCTATTTATACTTATAATCATTTCTGTAGCATGTTATATATATATTCTGAAAAAGTATCGCAGTCTATGTGTAAAATATTTGGCAGCACAACTGCTGCCAACATTGATAATTCTAATAATAAGTCAGCATATTAGAATGATTTCTGAAGGATCATGTGACACTTTATACTGGAGTAATGGCTGATGAAAATTCAGCTTTGCATCACAGAAATAAATTATATTTTAAAGTATATTAAAATAGAAACCATTATTTTATATTTAATAACATTTTGCAAGATTACTGTTTTTTTTCTGTATTTTTGATAAAATAAATGCAGCCTTGATGAGCATAAGAGACTTCTTTAAAAAATATTACAAGTCTTACTGATCCCAAACTTTTGAACGGTAGTGTATATACACTCTGCAATCTATAGCAGTATATTGTGCCTCTCTAAAAAGTAAATAACGCAATACCTTCAGTTGCTCTTGATTGCGGATATTCATGCTTAAGGTGTATGTATATATATATATATATATATATATTACATTACATAAGATTAACTGTGTAATTATAATATACTGTAAGATTAACTACATAATTATAATCTGTACATATCTATATATTGTCTCTCTCTCTATTACTGTATATATTAAGTACTAAATTACATAGATAGACAGATAGACAGACAGACAGATAGTGAGGTAGAGAGATAGATAGATAGATAGATAGATAGATAGATAGACAGATAGACAGACAGACAGATAG
>NW_015505977.1:66075-67771 GCF_001515645.1 Sinocyclocheilus grahami | reverse complement strand
AGACAGATAGTGAGGTAGAGAGATAGATAGATAGATAGATAGACAGATAGTGAGATAGAGAGATAGATAGATAGATAGATAGATAGATAGATAGATAGATAGATAGATAGACAGATAGACAGACAGACAGATAGTGAGGTAGAGAGATAGATAGATAGATAGATAGACAGATAGTGAGGTAGAGAGATAGATAGATAGATAGATAGATAGATAGATAGATAGATAATTACTATGTTACTATTACCAAACATTATTTACAATATATATACTTAATTTTAATTTTATTGATTTATTTATTTTGATGGACTTCTTTTAGACTGTTTATCTACTATTTTATCTACAATTATGTCTTATGAGTCAGTTTTTACAAAACCTCAGACACTGCACCTTAATTAGAATCTAGTCATAAATGACTGTTGTAATATATAAATATGTATTAATTGCATAATTTGTGATGCTTTATTTTAGCGTTGTTATTTGAGGTTTTTCCATGCACTAAACCTCCCCTGAGCCAATATCCACAAAACCCCAGACGCTGCACCTTAATTAGACGCTAGTCATAAATTAGCGTTGCCGTGGCGAGCAGGGTGGATTCTCTGGATCTGTGACACTGGAATGATGTCGCATATGGTTCTGATGAGAGCGTATTGATGTTATCTAACACAAGGTTCAGCTGCTATGCTGATGTAACTCTTTTTTTGTCTTATATTGTGCTCGTCTTATCTTTAAGATTTAGTGCACAGGTTAGCTTTTGGCTAGTACAGTTTGTGGTGTCTTAATTTTCAATTCAATTAAATACATCAAAGAGCTGAAGGCAGCTTGGGAGGGATGCAATTATTTCAGTTATTACTAAATTATGCAACTGTCTAAATTATAACTGTCTAGAATGTCACAATGGAAATTCCCATTTGAAGCTGTCAGGTTTCTATGGAAGGCCGTTTCCGCCACTGAACAAAAAATAAAAGAGGTAATTGCGACTTTTTATCTCACAATTCTGACTTTTTTTCTCAGAATTGCGTGGTATAAACTCGCAATTGCGAGTTAAAAAGTCATAATTGTGAGATATAAACTCGCAATTCTGACTTTTTTCTCGCAAATGCGAGTTTATATCTCGCAATTCGGACTTTTTTTCTCAGAATTGTGAGATATAAACTCACAGTTCTGAGAACATATCAGTCTTGAGAAAAGATGTCAGAATTGCAAGAGAAAAAAATTGCGAGATATAAACTCGCAATTGCGAGAAAAAGTCAGAATTTAACTTTACATCTCACAATTCTGACTTTCTGACTTTAAATTCTTTATATCACGCAATTCTGAGAAAAAAAAGTCAGAATTGTAAGATAAAATGTCGCAATTACCTTTTTTCTTTTTTTTTTTGTGGCAGAAACGGGCCTCCATAGGTATTACTGATGTATTGTATGTTGTAGAATAAAACTTAAAAAAATATCTCGACCTTGTGTCAACCACAGATCTTATTTCAGCCATTTACCCAAAAACCCATTCAGAAAGCCCTTTGACTTCAGGATGTTGGAACTGGAACTGCTAAAATGCTAACTCGTTTCCGGGTTTTGGCCAACAAAAATGTCATCCTGCAGCACATCTATAGCTGATGTATTGATGTACCATTTTTCCATGGTTAACAAAAAAATGCTGTACTAAAATATTATATTTTGATTCTGATAGTTAATTAAAATAT
>NW_015505977.1:61895-65363 GCF_001515645.1 Sinocyclocheilus grahami | reverse complement strand
CTCCCCCCCCCCCCCCCCCCCCCCTCTCAAGATTGGACTTTAACTCGCATTTGCGAGTTTATATCACGCAATTCTGAGAGAAAAAAAAGTCAGAATTGCGAGATATAAACTCGCAATTGCGAGAAAAAGTCAGAATTTAACTTTACATCTCACAATTCTGACTTTATAGCTCGCAATTCTTTATATCACGCAATTCTGAGAAAAAAAAGTCAGAATTGTAAGATAAAATGTCGCAATTACCTTTTTTCTTTTTTTTTTATTCAGTGGCGGAAATGGGCTTCCATAGGTTTTAATTTTAGCACCTAAGCACTTTTTTCTTAGCAGTCAAAAAGTAGAGAGAAGTGCATATGTGCTTTAATTTGTACAAGCTGTTTGTTACTTTCACAACTGCTGTAAAAATCAATAAAATATTGTTATACATTAAGTATTGCTGACTTTTTTAACATGCTATTCTGCTGGTGTTGAAGGAGGGACTTGTACTGTCCCACTATTGCAAATCAAGGATCAAACTTAACCCCCGATGAGCCCACAAAACTCATCACCCAAGATGGTCTGTAATCATGAGCGTGCTGCCTGTACGGGCCACATGGGCTAAACACAGAGCTCCAACCCACAGACATAATGAAAGTGCTTTAACTGAGATACTAGCCTCAATGAAAAAAAGAAGGGCTTCAGAGCAGGATCCGCATCAGACTTGAGGTGCCACAGTCTGATTTTAGGCTTGTTTGAATAGCGTACTGCTCAACAAGCCAATTTGATGCATTAAGAATTAGCAAACGCTTTACATCAGAAGTTTAAATGAAACTGAAAAGATGTGTTCTGTATAATGGCTTACAAGAAATATTTCTGACCTTGCAAAAAAACAATAAATTTATTAATAATTAAATAAAAGTAAAAATAAAAGTAAATTTACCCTTATAAAAATAAAGTTTACTGATAATAATATATATGCATTTTTATTAGTGCTGTCAAACGATTAATCGCGATTAATCGCATACAAAATAAGTTTTTGTTCGCATAAAATATATGTGTTCTGTGTATATTTATTATGTATATATAACTACACACATACTGTATATATTTAGAAAATATTTACATGTATTTACATGTCTATATTTATATTCATATAATTTATATTATAAATATATTTAATATATAAACAAACATATTTTTCTGAAATATAAACATGCATGTGTGTGTATTTATATATATATATATATATATACATAATAAATATACACAACACACATACATGTGCAAACAAAAACTTTTATTCTGGATGCGATTAATCGTTTGACCACAAATTTTTATATATAAAAATATATATATATATTTTTTTAACTTCTTTTTTTTATATAAGAGTTTGGTTTCTTGTATTTTAATTAAACACTTCTGCATAAGCAATTAATTAAAATAATTATTTAAAATAATAAAGGTGTCATTTCATTAGTTAAATAAATGCATTTATTAATTTATTATAAAATAAAGTAATAATAATTATAAAAAAAGAAAAGCTGTTACTTTGTTATAGACAACTAAGCATATTAATACATTTATGTATTAATGTATTTACTGATAAAAATCTACACATTTATTAATTATAATATAAAGTAATACATATTTATTCAAAATATGGATAAAAATTTATAAATGCATTTATTTATATACATATTTACTGATAAATAATCAATATATTTAATATAAAAAATGGTAAATAATTATTAAAAATGATAAACGCATTATTTTGTTATAGCAACATTTCTAAATACATTTATTTATAAATGTATTATTTACTGATAAATATTCGATGCATTTATTATCATAAAATAAAGCAATAAATAATTATAAAAAAAATAATGAATGTAATTTTGTTATAGATACATTTCTAAATACATTTATAAAAGTAATAATACATTTCTAAGTTATTATAAAATAAAGTAATAATTATTAAAAACAATAAATGTTACTCTGTTATAAATTACTACATGTACTTTATTAAATTTACATTTATTTATAAATGTATTATTAACTGATAACCAATAAATATTCATATATAATTACAATAATACAATTATTATTTAGTTATAAAAAAATAGGATACAACAACATTTCTTTTATTTCAGTTAGGCCTATTCTTGGACAGCACACAGATGGACTGCTGACACCTCAAAGTCTCTGCTTGTTATTGCTCTTTTTTCGCCGACAAACTAATCCCAATGGAATTCCTGTCAGTGTCCAACCTTGATAAAAGTTGATTTAAGTGACCAGAGAGAGATACCGACATAATTCATTACCGGAGTCAACGTTCACCCTGTGACATTGAGTGAGAGGTCAGGACTGTATCGAAGAGACCAAATGGATGCAGAAAAAGAAAACACTCGAAAAGCAGACGTCGATGCTATCTCTTGCAATAACCATCAAGTGAAGAAAACAATGGAGAGAAAACGCAGAAAGCTCGGAGGGAATGAGGGCGTAATATTGTGAGCCTTTTCGGGCAGACGGAGCTGCCTGCCAATAGTATTGAACTTTACAACTTAAGGGTCATTGATGACGAATGTTGCGCTGCCCTGTGGGACTCCAAACACACGACTCAATGTTTATGTTCCAGTTTCATACCTCAATATTGCTGAAATTGTGATATGATAATGCACACATGAGAAAATGCTCAGTGAAACGTTATTTTACATTGGCAGGCAGGAAAGCAAAGCAATTAAAGTTATCGTTCTTCGATTTATGGCAAACAATCACTAATCAAACAACAGCGTATGGCTCAAATTGTTTTTAATTTACTATCGGCACTAATTCAATAAAACGAGGACAACCGCCACATGTTCTCAAATCTTTCACAGACCTAGAGGAGCTTGAGGCGGACAGCACTTGATTTAACACTGGAGTCAGCTGCGCTATGTTGATTTTGTCGCAGTCTGGTGCAAAATCGAAAAGGTTTTCCTGAGCCATGTCTTGTTGAAGAGCTGAAGGTTGTTGGTGTTAAAGGAACAGGTCACCCAAAAATTCTAATTCAGTCACTGTTTACTAACCGCTGCAACCATCTTGAGGTAAGAATTGGAGACCTTTTCCACAAACTGTTAAGCTCTGAAAATAACCAAGAAAACAACAACAAAAACACAATCCATATGACTTGTGCACTTTATTTTTTAAGTTGTCCCAAGTTTTACGATCCCTTGACGAACAGATAAAATCTAGTAGGCCTATTTTTTCTGAGTGATCGTTAAAGTTGTTAAAGGAATAGGAATCTAGAATCTAAATAATCCAGTAGAATCTAAATATTCAAATTCAGTCAATGTTTATTCACTGTTAACTAAACAAAGCAAACAAATCATTTATTTAGTGAGTCAAGAACCAGTACTTTTGAAGAGATTCTTTATAATGAACCCTTGATCCCATTCACAAATTGAACTGATTCGTTAACAAATTTGACTTTTTTCCACAAATGTGAGTTCAACTTAC
>NW_015505977.1:60519-61161 GCF_001515645.1 Sinocyclocheilus grahami | reverse complement strand
AAATGAAGTCGTTTTTAAAATCTCCATAGCATTAGTGTACACATATGCCCTTAATTGTTCTCAAACACACATATTTTATAAGCAAATGAGAGCCAGATATCCTTAAGCCTATAAGGGAATGGCTAACTGTCAACACGTAATCCTCCACACTACAACGCTAATAAAACCTAATGGCAAACTTTCGTTGTTATTGTTACACAGCAAACGCTGCACACTTGATCTATTATAACCTTCCCCACATGCTCTCCTCCAACAGCTGGTTTGTTCTCGCTGTGACAAATCCATGCGCACGCGGCCCATTGTTTGAGCCTGGGCCGGACATCAGGTTCACCTCCACCTCTGGTCTCCAGATCCCAATGCAGATAACGCTAACAACTTGGCTCGAAAGTAAAGCCTGAAACTCAGTACAGCTGTTCCCTCCCAGCTCTTACCAGCAGATCTTGCTAAGATGTCCTCAAGTATGATTACAAGATGATACAGAATAAGAGCCCTACGTGTCTTTAAAAAAATCTCCAGACGTGGCGTATATAGTTAGCCAGGTAAGTTTATGCTAAGAAAATGTTGATGCTGTATCTACTAGACTAATTAGCCTGCTAGCGAGCACGAGAGTGTAGATACTACTGTATACATCTGGACATGCTT
>NW_015505977.1:59680-60218 GCF_001515645.1 Sinocyclocheilus grahami | reverse complement strand
AACTATAACCTACACCTAACCAACAGAAAACGTGAGATAAAAACAAAACACATTTTCTGAAGCAACCATGCCATTTTATCTTGCTTCTACAGGACCTTGCTGTTTTATTGTGACTCGTGCAATGCTGTACCAGGTGGGCTACCAAGCAAGTTTACTATGCTATACATATGGAGCTGGTTGTGAGTTAGTTTACAAATCATGCACTATGGTAAGTGTTTTGAGATCATTATGAATTATTTCATAATTTAAGTGAAAAGGAATAAAAGTTTTCAGTCTTTTGCTGTCACTATAGTGGTCATTTTAGATGGACAGTGCAGCAAATTATATGTATAGGTATGTTTTTCAAGTTTTGCTAAATTGTAGGTAGAGGCATGCATTTCCGGTTCTTCAGGTAGACAAACATGGTGTGATGGTCTTAACTAATTTAGCTAGCCAGTGTTGAACTAGTTGGGCTACAATAAGTAAACGAACAATAATATAATAAATTATATACATATATGTATATACAGTGGTGTGAAAAGGTTTTTGCCCCCTTCCT
>NW_015505977.1:55414-58095 GCF_001515645.1 Sinocyclocheilus grahami | reverse complement strand
GGCTCTTCTCTGGACACAAAATAAGGACAGGACACAATGAATGGGAGAGTGCTACTGTCCAGACACAACTGGGTCAAAATTTGAATGTGTGAATTCACCTGGTTCATCTTCTACTCATGCTATTGCTAACAAACTGCATGTCCTTCTACTATAATATACAGTAGTATACTTTATGACCATTTCGAAGAGTTTCGTTTTGGCACTCTGTATTAAAGGAATGGTATACTAAAAAAAGAACATTTTGTGATTTGCTCACCTTCATGTCAATCCAAAACAATGTTTAGTTGTGATTTCTGTGAAAAAGTAAGAAATAAATTAAATTTAAAGAAATCTATAGCTTTAGCACATAGCTATTTCCATGCTAAAAAGCATGTTATGACCAATAACCAATGAACAATACAATGCATTAAAATGCATTTATTTATTTATTTATCCTAAAATCTAAATTAATATAAATAAAACCATTAAAACTAAAATATGCAACTACAAACTGCAAAGCACCAAAAAGTAGAGTGAAAATGCCAAAGAAATGTTATGGCCGATAACTAATCAGTTGAAACATTACAATTTATTCATTCATTCATTGTAAAATGAATGTAAGTGAATTTATGACTATAACACACTGTAAAAAAAATTTATATTCATTTTCACATTTACTTTAAATGTAAGAGCTGTGACGTCATAAATTAAATGTAACATGCAAAGGTATCTGCAAAACACTAAAAGTAGAGGAGCAACAAGCAAGCAAACTAAAAATTATTATTTTTAAATTTTTTGATATATGTGACCTTGGACCACAAAACCAGTCTTAAGTCTCTGGGGTATATTTGTAGCAATAGCCAACAATACATTGTATGGGTCAAAATTATCGATTTTTCTTTTATGCCAAAAATCATTAAGATATTAAGTAAAGATCATGTTCCATGAAGATATTTTGTAAATTTCCAACCATAAATATATCAAAACTTAATTTCTGATTAGTAATATGCATTGCTAAGAACTTAATTTGGACAAATTTAAAGGCAATTTTCTCAACATTAAAATTTGTTTGCAACCTCAGATTCCAGATTTTCAAATAGTTGTATCTCAGTCAAATATTATCCTATCCTAACAAACCATACATCAATGGAACGCTTATTCATTCAGTTTTCTGATGTATAAATAATAGACCCTTATGACTGGTTTTGTGGTCCAGGGTCACATATTTGAAATAACATGGCCATGTTCAATCATACACACAATGACACAAGCGTCATTCGGTGGTACCATAAAACCTTATGAGCAGTAAAATTCAAAGTAACTGGTGTGTTAATCGTCCTAAATGAACATCGATAAAGCATATACCTAACTGCCCTTAAAATGGCAGAGTAAGATGGCGAATCCCAGCGTGCTTTTGTTTTTAGGCTGGCTATCCCCCCTCATAATCACTGTATTTGAGCTTTGTTGAGAGGCGTCTGTCTGCGCCAGGTTATAAGATAGAGTGGCCTTTCTGCACGCTTTTCCATCAGCGGTGCTGAGGCAAGAATGAGTATTTTCAGAGGCTAATTAACTGGGGGCCGTCTTCATCACATGGCCATTATAGTGAGAGGCAGGGCCTAGAGGGGCGCCCGTCTCTCTCTACGCAATTTCTTCACAAGGGAGACAGGATGAAGAGCTTTTGGCATGTGCCTTGTCTGATACTTCAGAGTAATGAGGGGATTACGGTGAGACACGTTTAGTTTCCCAACTCCAGGTTGCCCACACATAAGCCAATAGCATTTTGTCTTGTTTAATTTTTAGTAGTAAACAAAGTGTTACTTTAGCATTAAAAAGTTTGCACACCTAATGTACAATATCTGTGAAGAAAAACTGCAAAAGAAGCCTTTGGAATAACATGCCATAACCAAAAACAGTCCTGTAGAGGTCACTCTTCCCCACACGGTACATGCAATCTCCCTCCAATTCAGGTTGGTGACTAGCAGCTGGCAGCAAGATTAACCTTTCAAGAAAAGGCACATTAGACCCCAAGAAAAATGTTTATGTGAATGAAATGACTGAAAACACTAAACACTCTAGCCTAAATTACGACTTTCCTAGTGTAGTCCAAACAAAATAAATTAGCTTGAAACAAATGGATGAGCTAAAGAAGCTAAAGTAGTTTGCTTACTTCTTAATTTACACTCGCTTATGAGCTAAGCATAGCATTTATGATGCTATAACGCTAGCATGTTGCATGTGGCCTTGAGCTAGATGCTACATTGGATGTTTACAAAAGAATTTCATGGTTATAATCGGCATCAAATATTTTGTTCCTTTTTGTTTCTTTACCTTTGAGGTAACTGTACAAATTCAACAATTTTTGCAGGTATCGGCTTTCATTGGTTTTGTTAGCGTATATAATTTTGGCTAGCTGATGTAACCCAGCCCTGCAGAAAATATTAGTCTGTTTTAGAAACCAAAAAATGTAATAAAATACCAATTACGAACACGCTGGTATTTCTCGTGGCCCCTTGTTTGCTTTTGACGTGATACAGTTACTTACGTATTGAGTTGCACAGGACATCGAGTGCCTTTTGGCTCTCTATAGGTGTGTTGCGTGCTTGGGAGTCCTGCTGTTTATTATTCTCTGACGCTATTGCCTAGCAACCCTTTTTTTTAGGGAAATCCTTGCATGTGAGCACACCTGGTTTTATGATGCAAGC
>NW_015505977.1:54792-55404 GCF_001515645.1 Sinocyclocheilus grahami | reverse complement strand
CAACACTTTTTCACACCACTGTATATATATATATATATATATAATATAATAAAAAAGTCCCTATAATTCGCTTTACAACCATTAAACTAGACACGCCTGACCAGCTTGGCAGAAGATCATCTAACTTCCATTTGGTTTGACATTCATATTAACTAGTTAACACCACAAAATGTTGCATTTCAGTATATTTTAAAGGTATACAAGTTGCCTTGGTTTTGACACTTCCAGCTATTGTCTCTGCTAATGACATCTTATTTACATATGTTTTGGATCCAAAATAATGTTCTGATTCTCCCCAATCTATCCTTCCACTGCAATTGTGTCCAAAAGCATTAGCTAGCCAGCCATGGCCAAGCCAAGATCTAATACATAACAAAGAAATCATAAGCAAGATAATCTGTGGAATATGCATAACGCACATAATTTTTCCCCAATAAAAATATTTTCTGTATGGACAAATCGGGTTAGCACATCCTTAGCTGTGCAACAGTAAAGGGGTTTGCTGTAGTCAGAAAGAATACAAACTGAAATATGTAAGGATGAATTGGGGAAAAATTACCTACAAGCGCCTTTCCTTCCAGCTAACCATGGAGGGCTATTTCAGGAGCTGAG
>NW_015505977.1:52750-54433 GCF_001515645.1 Sinocyclocheilus grahami | reverse complement strand
CCAAAAAGTAGAGTGAAAATGCCAAAGAAATGTTATGGCCGATAATCAATCAGTTGAAACATTACAATTTATTCATTCATTCATTGTAAAATGAATGTAAGTGAATTTATGCATCACTATAACACACTGTAAAAAAAAATGTATATTCATTTTCACATTTACTTTAAATGTAAGAGCTGTGACGTCATAAATTAAATGTAACATGCAAAGGTATCTGCAAAACACTAAAAGTAGAAGAGCAACAAGCAAGCAAACAAAAAATTATTATTTTTTAATTTTTTGATATATGTGACCTTGGACCACAAAACCAGTCTTAAGTCGCTGGGGTATATTTGTAGCAATAGCCAACAATACATTGTATGGGTCAAAATGATCGATTTGTCTTTTATGCCAAAAATAAGATATTAAGTAAAGATCATGTTCCATGAAGATATTTTGTAAATTTCCAACCGTAAATATATCAAAACTTAATTTCTGATTAGTAATATGCATTGCTAAGAACTTAATTTGGACAAATTTAAAGGCAATTTTCTCAACATTAAAATTAGTTTGCAAATAGTTTCAAATAGTTGTATCTCAGCCAATATAATAGGATAGGATTGTTACCATACATCAATGGAACGCTTATTCATTCAGTTTTCTGATGTATAAATAATAGACCCTTATGACTGGTTTTGTGGTCCAGGGTCACATATTTATTCATTTATTAATTCGCAGTAAAATCTAAATAAATAAAAAATAATGAAAACTAACTACAAATATCAATTTAAATGCTAGTTGTACATAATACAAGTGAATTTAGGCATCACAAGATCATTAGGTACAGCATAAAAAAATGGATATTCACTTTGACATTTGCTTCGAGTGAGCATTAGTTGAGCTAACCTAAATGTAAAAAATAATTATGCAATTAAATATCCAATATTGAAAACTAAAATTGTGTGAACTGTTCCTTTAAAGCAGTTGAAGTTACACTTGACACTTTGAACTTGTGAAAATATTCCCCAAGGAGCACCACTGAAGAAATCTGTGGAGTCAGGACCCAGTGTTTGCCTGTCTGATACTGGCATTATGATTGTTTGAGCAGAACTTTGTCAAGCAGACGTTTCCCCCAAGTATTGTGTGGTTATCTAATCTCGGTATGTAAGGTGTTTGTGGTCAATGCGGCTGTAGAGCACATGCACAGATAGCCGTATTTCTTCACAAGGGAGACAGGATGAAGAGCTTTTGGCATGTGCCTTGTCTGATACTTCAGAGTAATGAGGGGATTACGGTGAGACACGTTTAGTTTCCCAACTCCAGGTTGCCCACACATAAGCCAATAGCATTTTGTCTTGTTTAATTTTTAGTAGTAAACAAAGTGTTACTTTAGCATTAAAAAGTTTGCACACCTAATGTACAATATCTGTGAAGAAAAACTGCAAAAGAAGCCTTTGGAATAACATGCCATAACCAAAAACAGTCCTGTAGAGGTCACTCTTCCCCACACGGTACATGCAATCTCCCTCCAATTCAGGTTGGTGACTAGCAGCTGGCAGCAAGATTAACCTTTCAAGAAAAGGCACATTAGACCCCAAGAAAAATGTTTATGTGAATGAAATGACTGAAAACACTAAACACTCTAGCCTAAATTACGACTTTCCTAGTGTAGTCCAAACAAAATAAATTAGCTTGAAACAAATG
>NW_015505977.1:40641-52321 GCF_001515645.1 Sinocyclocheilus grahami | reverse complement strand
AGGGAAATCCTTGCATGTGAGCACACCTGGTTTTATGATGCAAGCAGGCAGTCATTCCTCAGCGAGAGCAGTGCAGTGGTATTGACTGATGTGGGACCGTTGGATGCCAGCCACAAACATATATAAGTAATAAGCATAGAAGCTTTATTTTATGGAGTGCAGGGTTGGCGAAAAGATTTTAAACAGACCCTATTTGAATACTTCATCCATGACATAGATGTGTGCGACTCTACAAGGTATTGTAAAGGAAAATGTCAAAGACTTTGCTTCAGTCTGAATTAGGACTTTAGCCTGGAGCTCTTTGCTGGGAAATATCCCTGCATGTCCCAAGCTTGCTGTGCCCTTGGGCTTCATACTGATGCACGTTTACTTACTGGTATCCTGACAGTGAGAGGATGGCTCTGTGATCATAAACTGCATTCGATGTGTCCTAATGACGCATTCTCAGACATAGTCAATTCAGGGTATGTTTCAGTCATTGATCGTTTAACCTCAGATGACTGCAACAGATGTGCACCTGTGAAAAGAAAATACTTCAAGAGAAGCAATCAATAAATAAGGTTTTATAATTTTTTATATATCATTTTATAACTTCAGAGTGCATTTTATGCCTGAAACACACTGTATGCAAATATGTGAGGACAAATGCTTTTACCTATGCAAGCTTGATTTTATCTGTCGTTGAGAAATGTGTCAACAATTCAAAATGCAATGTTGCTACTGGTACTATTAAGTCAACTAGTTATGGCAACAGTCTGAAGCAAATATAGCAATCATCCAGAACACACTAGCAATCACCAAGAAAACCCTTAGACGCTAGCTAGTGAGGTCCCCCGAACATTTTAGCAAACACTAAAAAACACAGTTAGCATAAGGGGCATTTGCACCAGTTAGTTATAGGAACTAGCCCCTAGGGTGGTACCACAAGAACAACATTTTTCCCTAAGGCCATTTGTGACGAAGTGACGTAAGCCAGCCGACAGCAATGCCATTTAAGCGCACTTACATCACTGGTATTTCCTATTGTGCTGCGTTAGACCCTACTCCGAAGTAGGAGCTAATTTAGTGCTCCCAAAAGATGTTCCTATAACTAACATTATTCCCAGTTCCTGAGGTGCAAACATGGCAAAAAACAGCAGGTGCTTTCACCAATAGTTAAAAGAACTATGAAAATATTTTTCCGGTGCGAAAGCCCCTATATTAACATGTTAAAAACCAGTGGCTAACAGCCGCTTGGAAATCGCCCAAACTGCTTTACCACCGGGGCTGGTGCTGAAGCTAGAGCTGGAGCCCAGTTGACCCTTTGCAAAAACCCTCCCTCCTTTGTTACTATTGCTATGTCCGACAAGCCATGCCACTCTCACGCCACACGTTTTCACGCAGTGAAAAATACATTGTGGAGCAAAGAGGAAACATCAGATAAGACAGCATCAGACAAGACAGAGCAGGTTACTCCTGGTATGAAACAAGGTCTCAACGTTCAAATTTAGTAATTTTTTAAAGAAAATTCATACAATAATTACTGTTTTGTGGCTCTTTAATGTGTTGTGACAGATCACTGAAGCATCTCAATTCAAGTGGCATGTAACAACCGAACATCTTTTCATAGTTACTTAAAGTAAAAAATAAACATGAATGAACATCAGAATGTATTTTATTGTAACCGCGAAAAGACGTCAATACACACAGTATTTCAAGATTAAGTCCACCGAAGTTAATCTACTCTCCTGTTTGATTTGTTTGTCGTTATAATTGGTCAGATCGCCTGTCAATGAAGATCTTTGCGAAGGGTCAATTGGGAACTGGGCTGAGCTTTCCACTCAAAAAAACCCCCAAAAAATAAAAAATCCTGGGCCAGTGCCCAAATTCTGGTTCTGAACTGGCCCCAAAACTTTGCTGGTCTCAAACATGGGAACCAATGACGTCAGTAGGCGGAGCTTCCACTACAGGCCACAGTTTGAAAGGTGGCATTTTTAAAAGCCGTTGGAGTTCAGGTACAAAACATTCAGAACACTAATATCCACATAACAATTACCCAGAATACCCTAGCAAACACAAGACATTTAATAATAAGTCTATCACCATCTTAAATACTGAGGTTCATTACCACCAGACTAAAATAATATCATCTGCATTTACATACTTGAGTTAATTATGTTTCTTAGGGTTATGTCTGATAAATGCTATTTTGAAATTCTGATCAAAGCTAAAGCAATTACAGCTTGTACAGATTGTACAGCCTACAGCCTGCTTTTAATAGCTGGTAAACAATGTGTCCTTTAGACTAGAACTTTGCAAGGTACATACAATTGAGCTTTGAAGTTTTGGAAATGTGTCTCACGTGCTGGAGCTTAGCATCATTATGCAGTATATCAATCTGACGTTGCATAATCATAACATGTACAAAGCCCTCAAGCAACTGCTGTTTTGTTAACAGATATATGGCATGATTTTGAGACCTGAAAGGTATGGCAGCAAACGGTATTTGGCTAAATGTCATTGCATGCTAGGAACGTTTAGCGAAGCTAATCTGCAAATATTTTAATTGGACAATCTTTATGGTCTATTCCTAAGTAGCCATAAAGGTTTCTAGTGTGTTCTTTGTAACTGCAGTTCACAGAGATTGGCTCAAATAAAAGGCCAGGTGCGCACCTGAGGGATGTCGCTAATGCTAATGCTAACCACTGTCTATATCCCTCAAGCTTTTGCAGCTCCACGTCCCCATCTGCCTTCTTTAATACTTCCCTCGGTGGAATGCAGGAAAACTGCCAGGGTGACATGTGCGCTCCGTCCCGTAATTTCGTCCCCTCTGCGTAGCGACCACTCTCCTTTAAAGCCATGAAGTGGTTTCTAGGCCCTCTAACTGCTTTAAAGGGGAGTAAAAATAAACCCTGGAGACACATGTGCTTTCCATTTAACTCAAAGGAGGAGGTGAGGGGGGTGGTAAAGAAAGAAAGAAGCACTCATTGTGACCTATTTACTTTGAGTTGTTATGATTAAGTCTAAACCAGCATGCAATTTACAGATTATTCCCTTTAAATAAGAGGGTACGCTCGACACAAGAAAGGGCCCGAGATGAATGAATGAGGGGGGAGAGGGTTTTTTTCAATGAAAGAAAAGTTAAATATAACATATGCCACATAAAGATAGCCCAAAATAGCCTATATAAACCAATGGTATAGCACATCAGACGGAAGGCGTACATTACAAATTGAAGACAGTTTTCTAACTTTACTGTACGATTATGAAATGCACCCTCTTTGCATCCCTATAAAGATCACACACACATTATGGAATATAACCATAATTGCAGAAATGATTATGCATAGTTTTTACAAATAAAATGTTGTAAAATATTTAAAAAAATATATACAAATGTTTAAATATATATTGAATAATTAATGAACAATTAAATTATAATAATAATGATTATTATTATTAAATTGTTTACAATTATTTTTATATTTACAGAAGAAATAATTCACTACAATATTCTGATTCTGAGTTTTTAGCATGTTGCTATGCTAAGAATGTTTATAGAGTGTTGCTAACTTAGTAATTTCTAGATCATTGCTTAGGGATTTTTAACACATGCTAAAACTGTGTTTGTGATACAGATTTTGCTAGAGCGTTGCTAGCGTGTTTGCTAGGTGGTTCCTAAGAAGTTTTAACGCATTGCTGTGCTAAGGGTATTCTTGATATTTGCTGGAGTGTTGCTAATGTGCTCTGATTCTGATTGCTAGGTGGTTTCTAGAACGTTCTGAGTGTTTTTAGCATATGGCTTTGCTAGTGTGTCCAGGTGTTTGCTAAAGTTTTGCTATTGTGTTCTGGGTGATTGCTAGGTGGTTATTGAGAAGTTCTGAGTATTTTTAGCAAATTGTTTTACTAAGGGTATTCTTGATATTCGCTACTGTTTTCTGGGTGATTGTTAGGTCGTTTCTAACCCATTCAGAGCGGGGCCGTGCACAGACATTTTGAGGGGCAGTGGCCCAAACCAAAAAAGGGGCACTAGGGGGTTGGTGCTTGTTAATACAAATGATCCAGTTGTTACAAATATACAATTAAAAGAGAAGACAGCACACTCTGTGATCATTTCAGACTTTATTGTAGATGTTTTGATAAGAGTGGGCTCTCCCTCACTCTCTGAGCCTGCTTCTGGCTCATCTTCAATGGAAGTAGGGGAGAGTGGGGTAAGTTGAGCCAGTGGGTAAGTTGACCCACCCCCTGTTTCTTGGCAACTGTACACTTTTACTGTCATGTGACCATGTATTTGGAACACCCATCATTTCTGCCAGACTGTGAAAAAGAGAAACACATGGGGGGAATGGAAGGCACCCATTTACTTTAAAAACTGTTTTTGGCTTGTCAAAGTACAATTTTAGCATAACAGATGTAATGGTTGTTACATCAAAGCAAATTTATCTAGGTCTAAAAATATTTATGATACATATAGGTGATTTAGCCAAATATAAAACTATGCAAATCATTTAGCTAAATATTAGCCTGAACTGGTAAGCAACAGTAGCTATTTTTTCCAAAATGGCAGCTATGGGGCAAAGTGAGCCAAATGCTGTGGGGTAAATGGAGTCAGCATTTTAACTTAACCCACCATAAGAACTTTAAAACATTTATATTATTTTTTTTAACTATTTATAGGCCTACTACTAACATGGTTTTAATAAAACATGTGTTTCTGTCACGGTTCGTATAAGAGGGAAACGAGGAGAGGAGGAGATAAATTTCCAATTGAACAGACTTTAATAACAAACTCAAAAAGAGCAGACAAAGTAGAACAAGGTAATAACAATAAATGCCTAACAAAGAACTCTGAATCAAACACTCCTTAAGAACACAACTTAATGAGGGGAAGACGAGACACACCTGGAATCAAATAGAACACAATCAGGGAACAGGAAAAGGAAGGCCAAATATGGGCAAAGGAAAACATGAGGGAAAACTAGATCAAAGGACAGAGAGAACAGAAACACAGAACATAAATGTGACAGTTATAGATTACTAGTCAAGACAAGACAAGTGATTATAATGGGAAATTAACTATATTGTAGTATAATAGGGTGAGAGGGGCACCTCAGCCGATGAGGGCAAAGGTGCAGTGGCTCTTGCCACCGGGACACCCCCTGTGCACGACCCTGATTGAGAGTGTCTTTTATGTCACCACGCTCTAATGAAAATGAACCATGGTTATGTTTTTTGGCATATTGATTACCATTTGTATAACCACAGTTTTACTACAAATACCATGGTTAGTGTAGCAAACCCTGTTGAAAAAAACAGCATATGCTGGTTAGGTTTGACGCTGGTTTAAGCTGGTCCTTTGCTGGTTTATGCTGGTTCTTTGCTGGTTTATGCTGGTCCTTTGCTGGTTTAAACTGGTCCTTTGCTGGTTTAAGCTGGTCCTTTGCTGGTTTAAGCTGGTCCTTTGCTGGTTTATGCTGGTCCTTTGCTGGTTTAAGCTGGTCCTTTGCTGGTTTATGCTGGTTCTTTGCTGGTTTATGCTGGTCCTTTGCTGGTTTAAGCTGGTCCTTTGCTGGTTTAAGCTGGTCCTTTGCTGGTTTAAGCTGGTCCTTTGCTGGTTTATGCTGGTCCTTTGCTGGTTTATGCTGGTCCTTTGCTGGTCCTTTGCCAACACATGATATGCAGCACATGCCAGCATATGCTGTTTTTTTCAACAGGGAAGCCTGACTCATTTTTGTGGTTACCAGGTTTTTTTTTTTTTTTTTTTAAGTAAACCCTGGTTAATTTTTATAAGTGGTATTCAGTTGTTTGCCAGAGTTTTGCTAGGGTGTTCTGAGCTAATGCTTGGTGGTTGCTAAGAAATGTTGAGTATTTAACACATTATTATGCTAAGACGTTGTTCTTGTTAAAGGGTGTTGCTAGGTGGCTGATAAGAAGTTTTGAAGGTTTTTAGCACAATACTGTGCAACGGTTCTTGATATTTGCTACAGTTATGCTAGCATGTTCTGAGTGATTGCTATGTGGTTTCTAGAACATTCTGAGTGATTTGTAGCTATGCTAAGTTTGTTAAATTGTTTGTTAGATTTTGCTATGGTGTTCTAAGGTAATGCTAGGTGGTTGCTAAGAAATTCTTAGTGTTTTAGCACATTATTATGCTAAGACATTCTTGATATTTGCTAGAGTGTTGCTAGCGTGTTTTGAGTCATTGCTAGGTGGTTGATTTAAGAAGTTTTGAATGTTTTTAGCACAATACTGTGCAAATGGAGTTCTTGATATTTGCTAGAGTGTTGCTAGCATGTTCTGAGTGATTGCTAGGTGGTTTCTAGAACATTGTAGCACATGGCTATGCTAAGTGTGTTCAGGTGTTTGATAAAGATTTGCTAGGCTGTTCTGGATTATTGCTTTTAGATATTTGCTAGAGTATCTTGAGCAATTGCTTACTCCTTCAGTATAAATTAACTGGATTAAGTCTGAGTTACCCAACAAAGTTCAGCATTCTAAGTTTCAACAACACTATTAGTGCATTAGCAAGCACCACTTATGATACAATTCTATAAAATGCCATTAGTGATTGCTAAGCGATTGCTAATGGTTAATCTTCAAAACACTGTTATCTCATGTACAAGTCAAATGTTGCAGTGCACATTGACATAGTTACTTTAAACATTTATCTTGGCCATAGGTGACTCACTGTTCAAATAAAGAAAGTGTTTAATCAATATCTTGCACTAAGGACGGAACATGCCTTAAGCTGTACGCCAACTAGGGGATTTAGAGATAATATTCAAGATGGCATAGTGATAGTAGATTCCACCTAACTACTAATGATTAATCTTTATGGTATTCTAAGGGAAGACACTGTTTCCCATCTGATGTGTGACAATAAATGTGATTGCCACTCAACAAATGGTGTGTAAACATAAACTCTCAACAATGTTGTGTACGGACATATGGCCAGGGGTTAAATTAGGCCAGGATTGATCCGGAACGATGTTCCGGCATCTTCGATTCACTAAAGTTTGTTTGTTAAACCACTCCACTACGCAAATACATTCCCTCAGAAATCCCAGTTTAACCTCTAAATTTAAAATGCTAGCATCCAGTAGCAAAATTGCACTGGACATTTGGCATGCAAACTCCAAAATCTGCAGACTACAGAAGATCAGGACAAAACTCGATGGACATGTTCATTCATGTATTCAGCTCAAAGAAAGCAGGGACATCCTGTTCCATGCGTTTTTGTGCAGAAATCATGCGAGGCCGTGCCACGGATGCCGCGGGCCATTGTGGAATCTGCGTACAGACAGTTCTTACCTGAGACAGGTAATCGTGGTGGCTGTGTGCCAATTCCTCTTCTAATCTTAACTCATTCTCTCACCAAACAAGTTCTAAGAGGCTGGGAACAATCAAAAGACAGTGTATGCGGTTCACTGAGGGCGCAGCTTTTCAGTGATCCATACACGTAGCAATTGAGTGGAAACACTGTCCAGCTTAGACAACCAGTCCAGTTGCCTTATTGTAGCTAAGATCAAACATCTGCTATTAAAGGGTTAGTTTACTCCAAAATTAAAATGGTCATCAAGTACTCACCTTCATGTCGTTCCAAACCCCTAATGACTTTCTTTTTTTCTGTGGAAAACAAAAGGAGATATTTTGAAGTTGTTCTAGCGGCTTATTTCAATACAATGTCTCCAAAATGGAGGGGATAAAAAAGATATAAAGATATTTCACAATGTGAAAAATACAGATGTATTTATGTAAATAAATATTTATACTGTATATACTTAAATCAACAATATATATTTGGACAATCTATATTATATTCGAAAATAAATATATAAAGATACATAAAATATATATATATATATATACATATGTAACTAAATATTTTCTTGTAACCACTTAACCTGTAACCAATTTTTTTTATGCATTCATTTTATATACAGTGGGTACGGAAAGTATTCAGACCCCCTTAAATTTTTCACTCTTTGTTATATTGCAGCCATTTGCTAAAATCAGAGAGAAAGAGATTAATCTATACAGTATATACATTATGGATAAAATAAATAAGCTTAGTTTCACTAAATTGCTACTTTATATGCAACGTTTCATTTGCAAAATGCAACTTTATTTCTCACAGTATGACTATATTTTTTCATTTATTTACTGACCCTCATATGCTGTTCCAAGCCTCTAGAAAACTTTCCATAAAAAATAGTAATTTTTTGGGTTAACTGTCCCCTTTAGAGCTGCTAGTTCGAGAAAAAGGTGAATCCCAGCTACAAATCAGCCCTCGGCAAGGATTAACGGCTTGCATTTTTACACAGTTTTCCCACTAAACTGGGACAGCTGAGAACAAGAGCATCTTCCCTCAGGCCCGAATTTGTTTTAAACCCCCAATTTGAATACGAGTTTCAGATTGGATGTGATAAACTGTGATGTGGGCCGTATCTCGACCAAAACAGATTAGAACGAAGGCTTGTTTTAATCCAAACCTGCTATGTTAAAGAAAGTCAAACAGCCTGACAACATTAAGGCAATGTCTGTTTCAAAATATCATGAGAATGGGAGAAACGGGACTCCTCAGCTATTTAACAGACACCATGGGTTTAAGAGCCAAACCAGCGTTCACTGTTAAGTTTGCCCTTGTGGTCCATATGTTTTGCTTGCACAGCCTTTAGGAAAACCTCTGGTCCTGTATAACTCAGAAACAAAAAAATAAACCAGATAGTTATACCATTATAAATAGCCCCAGAGTTATTGGCATAAAAAACACCTGTTAGAAAATACAGACTGTTTTTAATAGTCTCCGAATTAAAAACCTCTAAAGATCTTCAATTATTTTGTTCCCAAAAAGAAGGGAAGAAAAAAAAAAGAGCACATGTGAAACTAATCATGGCATGTTACCTTATATGAGGTCAAAAGTACAACCTCCTGCTTGGAAGACAAATTTCTAGAATTCTCTAAAGCAAAACCAATACTGTAAACATTACGGGGCTTTATTACATTACGAAAAGGGTCAGGTGAATATCCAAGGATGAAAGCAGGTCTTTCCCTCCCTCTGGGCGAGCAACTGTCAAAGCCGTAAGGTGCACAAAACAAGATCGACCTGAATTCATACGACAAAACTTTCACGGTTGACTGCAGAGATGGTTGTCTGGGAATGATGAATCTGAAAAATGCAAAGCACAAAAAAGTTTTAACAGCATTTCTGACAAATCTGTGCATTAAAGTTTTCAGCATTTTGTGGTGTAGTAGAACTGTAAATTTTGCAATATCTATCTGTTCCTCTATTGATCTCTCTCTCTAAACATTTTGAATTATATGTGTGTGTGTGTGTGTGTGTGTGTGTAGAAATAAAAACATTTATATAAATATAAACTTATAAAATGTAATTTAATTTGAATACATGCCCCTACAAATATTTATTTAAATATTAAACATCTAAATTAAACATTAAAAAAAAGAATATATATACATACAAATTATTTATGTATTTACTTCCTGTAAACTGCCCGTATTAAAATATTAAACATTTATAAATACTTTTAATATCAATATATTTATATAAACAAATATACAAACATTATAATACATTTTTTATGCATGCATACTGTATATAAACGTAAATGAATTTTGATTATAGATTTAATATAGGCCTAGATATATGATATACATATACATATAGCATATATATGTGTGTGTGCAATATATAAAATGTATTACATAACATATGTAAAACATAGCCTATAAAATAATCAATGGTCAATAATCATAATGTAAAATGAAAACATAGCTTAATTAAGAAGTCCAGTAAGTATCATAGAGAAGGCGGCCCAAGAAAACTACTGTTTTTGTGGTTGGTAACACGGTTAATAATGAAGTTCATACACACAGCTGGGTTTGCAAAATCAAAGGCGGCGAACTCTCAAATATTGCAAATTGATGTTCCCCGTGGAGCTTTGTCTCGGATTAGCTTTGCATGTATTGTTTACCAGATGTCTGGGAGTTGGCTTGGAATGTCGTCTTCTTTTTATATGCGCCATAATCAATCTCAGACATCAAAAAAGATAAAATCATGTTGACATTGAGTAATCCAGTTAGCATGTTTTCCGTCTGTCCTGTAATAGCTGTGCTTGGTGTTTTTTTTTTTTTTTTTTGGAAAATGAGCCTATTTTCAAAAATAGTGGAGTGTTCCTTTAAAGCCACTGGGCCACTCTTGTAAAGTTTCAAATTAAGAAATATGCTGCACATGTTAACTTTGTATAATTTTTTAATTTGTTAAAAGTGTAACTCTTAATTTTTTAAATATTGAGGCCCCCTAGTAAAGTTCCAATGTAAGGAATATGGCACATGTTGGCATTTTAGTTAATGTAAATATAAAATAAATTAATATAAAATAAATAAAAAATGAAAAAATTAAGTTTAACATTTTTTAAAGTAATTTTAAAGACATTTTGCACCCTCATTGTATGTTTACTGAGGCCTGCTAGTGGGCCCCAATCTTAGCTTGGCTGTAAGACACCTGTCTGTGAGCCCTCGGAGGATGGAGATTGACCCGGGAATGAAAGCCTTGCAGGAGATCTGGGAAAGCAGCAGATGTGGGCTCAGCAGAACCTGGTGTCTAGACGAAGGTGCCATACCTGCATTCCTTCCAGAGCGACTCATCTCAGCCGGCTTAAGGTCGCTGTTGAGTAAGATACGTGGGAGTGAATAAGAGCTTCAACACGAGTGCTCTAGCTCCGACAGGCCTTGGCAGATGGTCGCGCTCTACACTGGAGCGCCACATGTCAACATCAACCGACCGCAGCCCCCCAGCATCCCCCTCCGTCCTGTCACACTCATAGGCCACACATTAAACAACACACGCAAACCCCCCAATCATCTAATTACACTATTTGAGAAAAGCATGTCATTTTAGGTTAGTAACTCGCCATTGAAGCGTTTACGGAGTCTGCAATTTGAAGGAAAATCACATACGAGTGCTGCTGTCGGTGCATTTAGGCCGTGCTGCAGTAGGCAAAAATTAAAAGGCTAGCTGACGTCACAGTCGTGAGTTGAGGGCCGTCGTGAGGAAAGAAATTAAAAGCTTGGCCTGTGCTGGGCCTTTGAAAATCACTCTTGAAAAAGATGGGTTTAAAGCAGGTCAGGAGAAGAGATGAAAGGGCAAGCAAAATCTATCTATCTATCTATCTATCTATCTATCTATCTATCTATCTATCTATCTATCAATCAATCTGTCCTTTTCTCTATCTATCTATCTATCTGTCCTTTTTTCTATCTATCTATCTATCTATCTATCTATCTTCCATTTTATCCATCCATCCATCTGTTTGTCTATTTATCCTTGTCCTTCTGTCTGTTAATCTAACCTTTTGTTCATCCATCCATCCATCCATCTATGTATCTGCCTACCCATTTGTCTATGCATACATCATCCATCCATCTATCTATTCACCATTTTGTCCATCCATCCATCCAACCGTTTGTCTAAACATGTATCATCCATCCATCTATCCATCCATTTATGTTGATGGAGTCTGCAATTTGAAGGAAAATCACATACGAGTGCTGCTGTCGGTGCATTTAGGCCGTGCTGCGCTAGGCTAAAATGAAAAGGCTAGCTGACGTCACAGTCGCGAGTTGAGGGCCATCGTGGGGAAAGAAATTAAAAGCTTGGCCTGCGTTGTGGCTCTGAAAAATC
>NW_015505977.1:35017-40631 GCF_001515645.1 Sinocyclocheilus grahami | reverse complement strand
TTTTTTTTTTTTTTTGCCTGTCAAGTAGAAACCAGGCCAATGGGGTGCAAGGCTGCCAAAAATAAATGGATATTAAAGATGGACACATCTTGCACCTGTATGTTGGAGACCCATTAGCTTTTCAGTTACAGCAACAACACAAAGCCCTCAACGTCCAGTGGCTCTCGGTGGGCATTTGACCTGCTACCAGGAATATAACAGTCGGTAAGAGGGGGCTCCAATACATTTTGTTTGTATTTTCAAATTCTGCTACGATCTGAAGCTGAGAATTAACTCGAAGTTTGATCTACACATGAGCTCTCGCTAAGAACATCGAAAAATAACACGGCACGGTTAGGAACATTCCGCGCGTGTTTGATTTTCCCTCAGAAAATTGCGTGCTTCAAAGGAACGCTGTACGACGAACGGGACAAAATCTGACCGAGACCACCTCACCTTACATCACTGAAATAACAAACTGATTTTTATTGAGCCAAAAAACTAATATTACTCCCTCAGCACAAACCAATAACCATATTAGTACGATTCTCAACTCGTTTTACACGACAGGCTGAGAGAACAAACGTGCGGCCGCCGTGTTGAAGATTCCCACGAGAAACTGTTACGTTTGTTTGTTCTCGTTCTGGTTCTTCCAGTGAAAGTCTACATTAATCACATGGGCTACCGACCAAAGAATACACTTACAAATATTCATAGCATTGCGCTTGTTTTATCATCCTGTTGACTTTTGTCACGCTATTAGGCTACAGAATGTCTCGGTACGTCAAACACCTGGTCTGGAATTGCTCCAGGTGTGTTAGCAAATCAACACGTGATCCGCAAAGTATTTTTACACAAATGCCTCGATTCAAGAGTGTGTAGCACACATCAGCTATCTTTCAGTGAAGCGTAATGACCCATATGCATTTCCGATTGAAAATTAAACTATATGCAGTGGGAATGAAAGCTTACGTCAAGACTGAGAATGTCTCATGAAAGTACCAAAGATCACCAGAACAGTTTATCTTGAAGATGAGCACAGATTCTTAAACTGCATTTTAATGCACGTGTGCATGTCCTTGAACAGCACAGACTTTTCCAGCATCCAATTTGTGCATGCTCTGTGGTTCACACCGTACTCCAACACTGTGCCACGGCGAACCATTTACTTACGGTCAAACTTTGTCCTGCCAAGGTCAATATTCCAAGGTCCCACTACACGTGATTTCAGTATACAGACGCCTTTACTGCTTGTAACAAAAGTTTGAAAAAAATATTAACATAATATGCGTTACAATGCGTTACAAGTACACTCTTTGTAACTTAAACATGCTACTTATTCGGCTCTATAAATGGTGATTTATCAACTAGCTTACAACTTTTAAAGTGAACATGGATAACTCTGATAAATAAGTGAAAAAAGAGTGAACATTTACATTAAAAATGAATTAATTAAATAAAATAAACATTTAAGATCCATGAAGGAATGAATTTAAAAATAACCAGTATTGTTGTCAGTAACAAAATTTCAAGAGACAAAAGTTCAGGTGTAAGAAATACTGTGTACATACATGTTCCACTAATTTTACCAGTTGATATTTCAATTAATTTCAATATAATTTATAATAAAGATTCAAAATAAAAGTTAATGCTAAATATTTAAAATAAATAAATAAATAAATAAATCAGTTTAAATACAATTTTAATATATAATTCTAAAGGCATTTTGTGCCCCACTAGTAAAGTAAAAATATGCTGCACCTTTTTAATTTATTTTAATTTAAAATGAATTAATACATTCATTTTAAAATAAATTGTAATTTTAAATAAATACAAGCTAAATAATTAAAAGTGAATCATTATTTTTATTTATATTTATTTTTTAAATATGGGTGCAGCAGGCGCAATGATATTACGCAGCGCCTGAAAATAGGCTTATTGGAAGTTACCTAGCTGGGACTATTTTCAGGCACTAACCATTTACTTACGGTCAAACTTTGTCCTGCCAAGGTCAATATTCCAAGGTCCCACTACACGTGATTTCTCATATGTCTGCGGAAATGACGAACATTGTTTTCAAACTTTTTTTATTAACATAATATGCGTTACAATGCGTTACAAGTAAAAACTGGTTTAGCACTTTTAAGCACTTAGCACTTTTAGCTTAGCTTAGCATAGATCATTGAATCTGATTAGACCGTTAGCATCTCGCTCAAAAATGACCAAAAGTGCTACCGCCAGACCCGGAGATCGTCTGAATGGATTAGAAAACGGTAAAACTCAACTGTTTAGCTCTAGGGGAGTTGGAAAATGAGCCTATTTTCAAAAATAGTGGAGTGTTCCTTTAAAGCCACTGGGCCACTCTTGTAAAGTTTCAAATTAAGAAATATGCTGCACATGTTAACTTTGTATAATTTTTTAATTTGTTAAAAGTGTAACTCTTAATTTTTTTAATATTGAGGCCCCCTAGTAAAGTTCCAATGTAAGGAATATGGCACATGTTGGCATTTTAGTTAATGTAAATATAAAATAAATTAATATAAAATAAATTAAAAATGAAAAAATTAAGTTTAACATTTTTTAAAGTAATTTTAAAGACATTTTGCACCCTCATTGTATGTTTACTGAGGCCTGCTAGTGGGCCCCAATCTTAGCTTGGCTGTAAGACACCTGTCTGTGAGCCCTCGGAGGATGGAGATTGACCCGGGAATGAAAGCCTTGCAGGAGATCTGGGAAAGCAGCAGATGTGGGCTCAGCAGAACCTGGTGTCTAGACGAAGGTGCCATACCTGCATTCCTTCCAGAGCGACTCATCCCAGCCGGCTTAAGGTCGCTGTTGAGCAAGACACGTGGGAGTGAATAAGAGCTTCAACACGAGTGCTCTAGCTCCAACAGGCTTTGGCAGATGGTCGCGCTCTACACTGGAGCGCCACATGTCAACATCAGCCGACCGCAGCCCCCCAGCATCCCCCTTCGTCCTGTCACACTCATAGGCCACACATTAAACAACACATGCAAACCCCCCAATCATCTAATTACACTATTTGAGAAAAGCATGTCATTTTAGGTTAGTAACTCGCCATTGAAGCGTTTACGGAGTCTGCAATTTGAAGGAAAATCACATACGAGTGCTGCTGTCGGTGCATTTAGGCCGTGCTGCACTAGGCAAAAATGAAAAGGCTAGCTGACGTCACAGTCGCGAGTTGAGGGCCGTCGTGAGGAAAGAAATTAAAAGCTTGGCCTGTGCTGGGCCTTTGAAAATCACTCTTGAAAAAGATGGGTTTAAAGCAGGTCAGGAGAAGAGATGAAAGGGCAAGCAAAATCTATCTATCTATCTATCAATCAATCTGTCCTTTTGTCTATTTATCTATCTATCTGTCCTTTTGTCTATCTATCTATCTATCTATCTATCTTCCATTTTATCCATCCATCCATCTGTTTGTCTATTTATCCTTGTCCTTCTGTCTGTTAATCTAACCTTTTGTTCATCCATCCATCCATCCATCCATCTATCCATCTATGCATCTGCCTACCCGTTTGTCTATGCATACATCATCCATCCATCTATTCACCATTTTGTCCTTTCATTCATTCATTCATTCATTCATTCATTTATCCATCCATCCAGCCAGCCATCCATCTATTCACCATTTTGTCCATCCATCCATCCATCCATCCATCCATCCATCCAACCGTTTGTCTAAACATGTATCATCCATCCATCTATCCATCCATTTATGTTGATGGAGTCTGCAATTTGAAGGAAAATCACATACGAGTGCTGCTGTCGGTGCATTTAGGCCGTGCTGCGCTAGGCTAAAATGAAAAGGCTAGCTGACGTCACAGTTGCGAGTTGAGGGCCGTCGTGAGGAAAGAAATTAAAAGCTTGGCCTGCGTTGTGGCTCTGAAAAATCGCTCTTGAAAAAGACGGGTTTAAAGTAGGTCAGGAGTGGAGAAGAAAAGGCTGGCTATTTAACTGCAGGTAATTCTTCATGAGACGGTTTTACAAATGTTAGGTGAAGTCTTTCGATCTTATTTGGAGATCGAAAAGTACCTGGGGCCAAGAAACCGCAGGCTGTTCTTTCTAAAATGATTTTACGTGAGCCTTGTGCAACATTTGCAGAGGATAAATGCTGTTATAACTCACCTTGCCTTGCCAACCATCTTTATCACATGAGTAATTTTTTAAGACGAGCCGGTCTCCGATGAGCAGTTACCTTGTACATGATTTGCGAAGTTTTTAACCTTTCACAACTGAAAAACATTGCATCACAAAGGAGTAAATCAAGCTGAAACATTGAAATGATCCATTTTGCAAAGGTTAGCAGTAACTGCTTAATACATCGGGAAATTATGAAGGGGTTCAGTGAGAATTATAGCCCAGTGGATGACTCTGGAGATAAATCTGAAACGATGGTGGTCCAAACCTTTTAATCAAATGAGTTTAGGGTTATTTTCAGTCATCACAGAGATTCAGCAATTGCTTTAGAGAAAGAAGCTTCTCGGTCACATAAAACATTTTTTGAATTAAATTAAAACAAATGTTAATATAATAAATAATTAAGAATAAATAAAACATAAAATGAATAAATAAAATAAATTCAGTTTTTGCTTTAGAGAAAGGCACTTCTGATAATAAAAAAATAAAATTAATGTATAATTTAAAAAATCAATAAATAGCATAATTTATCATAAATAGCTTTTTTAACAAAAATCTTAATATTAGATTCAGCAATTGCTTTAAAGAAAGAGGCTTCTCAGTTACACTAACAATACAAAAATAAAAATAAATGTTAATATAATAAAAAAAACTATTGAGAATGAATAAATAAAATAACAAATTCAGTGGTTTCTTTAGAGAAAGAAACTTCTAATAAAAAAATATTTAAAATAATGTATGATTAAAAATAGCATAAATGACAAATTTAAAAATAAAAAATAACTTTTTTTTAATTACATATCTTAATATTACATTCAGCGATTGCTTTAGAGAAAGAGGCTTCTGGATTAAATTTAAAAATAATAATAAAATGTTTATAAAATAAAAAATGTAATGTAATTGAGACTTTTAATCAAAATTTTAACTTAAATAAGAGATTCAGTGATTGTGTTTGAGAAAGAGGCTTCTTGATTAATGTAAAATAATTGTTAAAAAAATATAACAATAGAGACTGTTGTGAAAAAAATATAAAATTAATAAATCAAAACAACAAAAATCAGTGATTGTTTTAGAGGAAGGCATGTAAAAATAATAAAAAAAAATAAATGTATATTCTTGTGACTTAAAAAAAAATTAAATTAATAAATGAAATAAAGGATTGGAGAAAAGGGCTTCTAGATTACACAAAAAAGTTAATGAAAATAAATGTATATAAAACAGACAAAAAAAATTTAGACTTAAACGTATAACTTAAAATAACTTGAATAAATTAGATGAACAAATAAACTACTTTTCAACAAACTTTAACTGATAAATAAAAACATAATAATAATTGCAGATTTGTTTCAGGCTAGTAGCATTGTTATGCAAGTCCAGACTTTGATTTGGCCTGATAAACATTTGCTGGGAAACAAAGAGAGTGTTTGTTTATCCCCAAACATACACCTGAGACAGGCACTCCGCAGGAGATTGTGGG